>NC_053389.1:651831116-651875982 GCF_905171765.1 Bufo bufo
TATTGGTCCCAAATTCCAAGATGTACCTTAAGTTTAATGTTTCTTGTAGACAGCCACACAGAATCACCCACTCTCAGGTCCGGACCACTCATACGTCTCCTGTCAGCCGCACGCTTATACATGTTGCCCATCTTTTCCAGGTTATTTTGGATTTTCCTCCAAATAGAAGACAAAGAGGAAAATCGTTCCTCCTCAGGAATGCCGGAATTGTGAGCACCAGAAAATTTACCAAACTGTGGATGGAACCCATATGCCCTAAAAAACAGCGACTTATCAGTGGATTCCTGTCTACGGTTATTTATAGCAAACTCAGCTAACGACAAAAATGAAGACCACTCTTCCTGATTCTCTGAAACAAAACATCTCAAGTAAGTCTCCAGATTCTGATTAGTGCGCTCCATCTGTCCGTTCGACTGAGGATGAAAAGCCAAAGAGAAGGACAATTGTAAAACCCAGACGAGTACAGAACGCTCTCCAGAATCTGGAAACAAACTGAGTCCCTCTATCGGACACCACATCAGAGGGAATGCCATGTAGTTTCACGATGTTGTCGACAAACACCTACGCAAGAGTTTTAGCATTGGGTAGACTAGGTAATGCAATAAAGTGTGCCATTTTACTAAAACGATCAACAACCACCAGAATCACGGTCTTTCCTGAAGAATTCGGTAAATCCGTGATAAAATCCATGGACAAATGAGTCCAAGGTCTGGACGGGATGGGCAATGGAAGCAGAGATCCGGAAGGCCGAGTATGTGTCACCTTAGCACGTGCACAGGTACCACAGGCTGACACATAGTCCTCAATACACTTACGCAAACCCGGCCACCAGAATCTGCGAGAGATGAGATCGATAGTCGACCTGCTCCCAGGCTGCCCAGCAAGAACCGTACAGTGATGTTCCTCGAACACCTTGTGACGTAATTCGGGGGGAACAAACAATTTCCCCTGAGGACAAGAGTCCAGAGCATCCTCCTGTGCCTCCAACACCCTGGCCTCGAGATCAGGATAAAGAGCGGAAATAACTACCCCTTCAGATAAAATGGGACTAGGGTCATTAGACTCACCCCCCCCCCCCCCCGCCCCCAGGAAAGCTACGTGACAAAGCATCCGCCTTGACGTTCTTAACCCCAGGGCGGTAAGTGACGATGAAGTTAAATCTGGTGAAAAAAATGACCATCTGGCCTGCCTTGGGTTCAGTCGCTTAGCCGACTCCAAGTAGGCCAGATTCTTGTGATCCGTAATTACCGTAATAGGATGAATTGCTCCTTCCAACCAATGCCGCCATTCCTCGAAGGCCAACTTAATGGCCAGCAATTCCCTATTCCCCACATCATAATTCCTTTCAGCAGTCGAAAGTTTTTTAGAGAAAAATGCACATGCGCGCCATTTACTGGGTGAAGGACCCTGCGACAATATTGCTCCTACCCCAACCTCTGACGCGTCAACCTCAACAATAAATGGCTGAGACACGTCCGGTTGCACCAGAATAGGGGCCGAAGCAAAACATTCTTTCACAGCAGAAAAGGCCCGTAATGCTGTATCAGACCAGATCGAAATATCAGCACCCTTCCTAGTCATGTCTGTTAAAGGTTTAACCACCGATGAATAGTTCAAGATAAATTTACGGTAGTAGTTGGTAAACCCCAAAAACGCATAAGCGCTTTCAGATTTTCGGGTCGATCCCAGTCCAACACGGCATGGACCTTCTCGGGATCCATACGAAAACCTGAGGATGAGAGCAGGTAACCCAGAAATTGCACTTCCTGTACAGCAAATACACACTTTTCCATCTTAGCATATAACTTATTCTATTTTAGGATCTGTAGCACCTGTTTCACATGATTCTGATGAGTCTCCATATTAGGCGAATAAATTAGTATGTCATCAAGGTATACAACGACAAACCTCCCCACCAGATGATGAAAGATGTAATTTACAAAGTGTTGAAAAACCGCAGGAGCATTGGTTAACCCAAAGGCATGACCAGGTTTTCAAAATGCGGTCTTCCACTCATCCCCCTCCTTGATCCTTACCAGATTATATGCCCCCCTCAGATCCAATTTAGAGAACACCTTGGCACCAACAATCTGACGAAACAAATCCGTAATCAAAGGAAGGGGGTAAGGATCACGGACGGTAATACGATTGAGCTCACGGAAGTCCAGACATGGTCTCAGGGTACCATCCTTTTTCTTTACAAAGAAAAATCCAGCAGCCACTGGGGACTTTGATGGTCTAATATGTCCCTTTGCCAAACTCTCGGTGATAAACTCTCGCATAGACTTTCTTTCAGGTTCCGAAAGATTATACAACCGAGATTTGGGCAATTTAGCTCCGGGAATAAGATTGACGGGACAGTCATACTCCCTGATTACCACTCTCAGAAAACACATCAGAAAATTCAGAAATGAACGAGGGTACAGTTTTGGTGGTAACCATAGAGAACGATGCATTAAGACAGTTGTCCATGCAAAAATGACTCCACTCGAGAATCTGTCTCGCTTGCCAATCGATGTTAGGGTTATGTTTGCTTAACCATGGTAAGCCCAACACCAACGGAGCAGGCAGACCCTCCAACACATAACAGGAGATAGATTCCTGATGCAAATCACCCACTCTTAAATGAATGTCATTCACTACCTGCGACAGGCATTTTTGGGCGAGAGGTGCTGAGTCAATTGCAAAGACAGAAATACTATTCTATAATGCATTAGTAGTCAACCCGTGAATGCGTACAAACTGTCCATCAATCAAGTTAACTCCTGCCCCACTGTCGATAAAAGCTTAGATTTTCACAGTTTTGGACTCTAGCGCCATCTCGGCTGACAGGAGAAAATGGGTACTACCAGTAAAAGACAAAAGTAGGTTTTCTTGCCGCCCAACCACACTACCAATAGTAATTTGGGGATTAAACTTTTTTTTTCTTTGTTGATAAGTAGAGAGAGACGCGGCACTCACCAGTGGTTATTGCTGGTTGCTTTTATTGCAGTTCAAGCGGCATGCTGCGCAGGCAGGGGAGCGGGATGGCCACAATGTGCGTCGGTGACGGCAGTTTTGCGCGGAAGTCGCGCTTCTTCAGACCGGATATCCGGTCTGAAGAAGCGCGACTTCCGCGCGAAACGGCCGTCGCCGACGCACATTGTGGCCATCCCGCTCCCCTGCCTGCGCAGCATGCCGCTTGAACTGCAATAAAAGCAAACAGCAATAACCACTGGTGAGTGCCGCATCTCTCTCTACTTATCAACTTTGAACCCTATTTACCACGCTGAGCACCGCCACTGTATGGTCTCTAAAGACGGCTGCATGTCCTTGGATCTCGCACGGATACAAGATACACACAGGTGTACTCACATAGTGCCGCTGATTTTCCTTTTTCCTCTCCTTCCTTGCCATATTTTTTTTTCTTTGGTTTACACCTTGATGCTGCAAGTACGGACAAATATTCACAAAATGTCCCTTCTTGCCACAACAAAAGCAGACTCCTTTCACAAGACCCAAGCTTTTGCCAGTAGTTCCAGGAGTAGCTCCTCCTAACTGCATAGGTTCATCACAAGGCACAACCACCCGAGTCTCTCCACCATAAGTGTCAAAGGAAGCAGTACCCTTATTGGACAGTACGTTCTGAAGGTGAGGACCCTTAGAGCTCTCCCTCAGGCGTCTATCAAGAAGTACAGCAAGGGACATAGCTGCTTCCAATGATTCAGGATTTTCATAAAAAGCCAATGCGTCCTGCAGTTTCTCAGAGAGACCCTGGCAGAATTGGCTACGGAAAGCAGAATCGTTCCACTCTGTATCCGTAGCCCATATCCTAAATTCAGAGCAAAAGGTCTCCGCAGAACGTTCTCCCTGCCGCAAACCCCATAACTTGGTCTCGGCCTGAGAGATCCGATGCGGGTCATCATAGATAAGACCCAAGGCTCTAAAAAATTCATCTACCGACCGGAGGGACGGTGATCCGGTCGGCAGAGAAAAAGCCCAAGATTGGGCGTCCTCTTTAATTAATGAAATAATCATACCCACACGTTGACACTCATCACCAGAAGAGTATGGTCGAAGCCTAAAGTATAATTTACATGACTCCCTGAACCGGATGAAATTGTCACTACCCCCGGAAAAACTGTCTGGGAGAGCTACCTTCGGTTCAGGGCAGACCTGGAACCCACCACAGGAACCAGCAGCATGTGGGTTCTGAATCTGCAAAACCATCGCACAGAGGTCTGCTACCTCCAAAGTCAGATTCTGCATCTGTTCGACCAGTGCAGTCATAGCATCCATAGCTGCACAGATAAAGAACAAAAAATGGCGGTATGGGCTCTGGATAATGTCATGGATGTAGTAGGGGAGAACACCAAAAGACGACAAGACAAGACACTAGGCCTCACCGCTAGGGAAGGAAAAGGGTCACCACCTATGAAACCCTGCTCCTGGCCCTAACTCCTATCCGTATGGGCACCTCTCGATGGTAGAGATGCCCATACACAGGAACCTAGAAAAACCCTGGTGGTCCTCAGATGCCCTAGACTTGATGACAGGGCAGAGACAACCCGTTCCTTCCCTGGTGAAGGAACCAGCGTCTCACTGAGGCCTAATAAACAACAGAGGGGGGGGAATACAAAACACAACAAGCGGAACACTTAACTTCTAAGGATGATGGATGATGGATGATCAGGACTTCAACTAGAACCACACTCCAGCTCTTCCAACACCAAATGAAGCTATCCAGAGCAAGGAGTGATGGGTGAAGTCAAACTAAATAGGGGGAGGTGAAGGTCACATGATCCACACCTGAACAGGGGGTGTGGACATACAAGCAACACACAGACAAAGTGAAACCAAAAGATGCTGTCAGATCAATAATGAGCAGATAGCGGTGCCCGGTATTAATATGTGGTGACTTTAACTGCATACTGGACCCCGTGCTGGATAGAATTTCAACGGTGGGGAAAAATGGGCAGGGAAAGCACTCCCTACTTCTAGGATTTTGTGAGGAGATAGGACTAAAAGATATCTGGCGATGGCTCTACGGCAATAAACGGTGTTCTCTTGCTTCAGTAAAACATACAATGCCATGTCCAGAATTGATATTGCTTTGGCCAATGGTGAGATGCTTGACTACATTTTAAAAATGAAATATGAGATACATGGAATCTCCGATCACTCACCGATCTTACTGGTTATGAAGATTGGGCAACAATCGGTTAATACCAGACCATTTAGATTGAATGAGCATTGGTTAACCATATTAAATGATTCTGAAGGGATTAATAAGGAACTCACACAATTTTGGCAAGAGAATATTGGTACAACGCATATCCACTTCGTGTGGGATGCCATGAAGGCTTTTATTCGTGGGTTATATTACAGCAGAATAAAAAGGGAAAAAAAAGAGTTCCTTAAAGAGCAAAAAAATTTGGAAGTAAATATTGCATACCTGGAGGGTAGGATTCGAATAAACAACGATGTGAATATGCGAGCTAATTTAAAAATTGCTAAGGACCACTATATAAATTTTATGAGGAAAAAAGCTCAGAATCAACTATTCTTTATGGGTTATAAACACTTCTGTGAGGGAGGTACCCCGGGTAAATTATTGGTTTCCATAATAGCCAACCAGAGGGCCCCCCAAAAGATCAGACAAATTCTGGCAGGTGATGGTCGAATATTGGAAAGAGGAGTGGAGATTGAGGGAGAATTTTTAAAGTACTTCAACAATCTCTATCGTTCCGGATCGGACGATACAGGGACAAATATAGACGATTACCTAGAAAGGGTTAAGGTCCCGGTGCTGTCGGACCCGGAATCGGCCTTCCTATGTGCCCCCATCTCTCTGGAGGAGCTACAGGCGGTCATGCTGGAGGTTCGGGGCTCTTCAGTGCCCGGGTCGGATGGCCTTCCGTATGGCATTTATAAGAGCCATGCGGGGGTCCTACTGCCCGGGCTACTGCAGGTCCTGACTGAATCTTGTAATTGTGGAAAGTTGCCCCCGTCTTTGACGGAGGCAACCATCACCCTGATTCTGAAGAAGGGGAAAAATGGAAATAAAGTTGAGGCTTATCGCCCTATATCCTTGCTCAACGCAGTTTATAAAATAATCGCAAAAGTCCTCGCAAATAGGCTAAAAAAAGTAATAACAGGCCTAGTCCATATAGATCAGACAGGGTTTATTCCCGGGCGACAGATCCAGACCAATATACGTAGGACCATCCTTAATATTCAGATTGGGGGGGGGGGAGGACCGCTCCATCCTCTCTTTAGACGCCGCTAAGGCGTTTGATCGGGTGGAGTGGTCCTTCCTCTGGCGGGTGATGCATAAGATGAACCTTGGCCAAAAATTTGTCGGCTGGGTTAAATTATTATACAATGGACCAACAGCCAGAATTAATATTAACGGAGGGATTACCCCGGCTATTTCCCTACAGCGTGGGACACGACAGGGATGTCCACTCTCTCCACTCCTCTTTTCGTTCTTTATGGAACCTCTCGCTTGTCGGATACGGGCGGAGCCTAGCATTGTGGGATTTGGTGGGAGGGGAAGGGACGACAAGATCTGTCTATACGCAGATGATGTGTTGCTTTACTTGAATGATGGGTGGAGAAGTGTTCCACGTGTTATGCAAATAATACAGGAGTTTGGCAGTGTCGCCGGATATGAGATAAATTGGACAAAGTCTGTCCTTTTCCCCCTCAATCGGGCACCGCCCCAAAATGATCTAAAGGTCAGAATTATCGCCCCAACAGGCCACTTCGAATACCTAGGAATAAAAATTAGCAGCACCATCGGGGATTATAAAACACTAAATATCATCCCCCTAGTTGATAAAATAAGGGAGAAGATTAGGGTTTGGCAGAAACTTCCGCTTTCTCAGGTTAATAGAATCGCGTTGATCAAAATGATTCTGTTGCCCTGGATATTGTACGCGGTTAGTTCTTGCCCTGCCTGGATCGAAGACAGTATCTTTAATTTGATCGATCGACTGATTACCGATCTGATATGGGGCAGGAAAAGGGTCCGCATTAAGTTGCAATATTTACGACTAGCTGGAAGTGACGGTGGTCTCGGCCTCCCTCACTTCCAAAGTTATTATCTATGCGCACAGTTACAGTGGTGTATCAACACGGGGGATGGGCTATTAATATCTCATATTTTAGGACAACACCAACAGCCCACATGTAATATATTCAACTTATTGGAATCCGGATTCCTGGAGCGCGTGGACTACTCCTGTCCCATCGGCTCAGCGCTACAGAAGGTTTGGAACAAAATTAAGGAACTTATACAGGCCCCTCATGTTTTGGAGTTCACCCCGCTATGGGATAACCCCTCGCTAATAGAATTTTTGGCCCTTAACGAAAACGATTACTGGACTCGGAGAGGCATTACGTTAGTTTCACACATATGCACAAAAGGGAAAATTAAACCAATAGGGGAAATGTTTCAACAGACATCAAACACTGCATTAGAACACTATAGATATTTGCAACTACAACATGCATTAATATGCACGCTTAAAAAAGCATCTTTGATAATTGGAACTTCGCGATTTTTATCATTTTGTTATAGTTCATTAGGAAATAAAATTAGGGTCGCACTAATCTATAGGAGATTAATAGAGGAACTCAGCACGATCACTAAATTTAAAAGTGTAGATAAATGGAAGGCGGATATAGGGGAATGCAACCCTTTACAATGGCAGGAAATATATCAAAATATTAAGAAGGCCTCCCTTTCAAGACAGCACCGTTTGACTCAATTTAAAATAATACACCGGTTATATGTTACTCCGAGTCTTTTAACTAAAATGTATGGTAATGAGGGAAAAGAATTCCGTTGCTTGAAATGCTCTTTTGTAGCTGCAGGGTACGTGCACATGCTATGGGGATGCCCAGTAATCAAGACCTTTTGGGAGATTATATTTTGGGAATTAGCGGAATCAATTGGGAACGCTCCTCCCCTAACTATTCAAGTAGCTGTGCTTGGACTCCTTCCACCTGAGTATAAAAATAAAACCACCAAAAGTTCGCAGGTCCGTTGGTTGAAGGGACTCCTATTGGCCAAGGTAATAATTCTTAGACATTGGGTGAAGGATAGACCACCCACAATATACGAATGGCAAAGTCTAACGACAAGAGTAACAGATTTCGAATGTATGAAACGGCGTGGCGAGAAACAAATAATAGAAACAGGGATACAGCCGCGAAGAAATGACTAAAATAGAGGTATCACCGGGCTGGAACTGATGATCTACCATCTCTTTAGAAATAATGTACCATATGATGATCTGGGGGACATACAGAAAGAGGGCGTGATGTGCCCCCCGCCCCTCGAGGCGGTCGTACCAGGCCAGGTACAGTGGGAGGGATGGGTGGGTGGTTGGGAGGGGATGGTTTTGTTTTTGTTATGGGTGACAGAGACTTGGCAATAATTTTGAGGCGCTCTCGGTTTTGATATTTGTTGGGCTATATACGCGTGCCTCGACATTATGGGTAATATTGTACAAATGTACCTGTTGTGTCCATTCTCTGTGATCAGATACCTTTTTATATTGTTATGCCGTAAGAAAATCAATAAAGATATAATTAAAAAAAATAATAATAATAATAATGAGCAGATAATCTTTCAGACCTTCTCAAACCTGTCACCGGTGTGACAGCCTGCCCCTTTAACAGTGACTTCCACAGTGCCCACCCCTTTAACAGTGAACTCCATAGCGCCCGTCCGTTTAATAGTGGCCCCTGCCCCCCATGCATGTAGCAGTGTAGTTGTGCCATCATACGTCATATGACTAAATATTTAAATACCTGTGAACTGCTAAAACCTGTGATCAGTTGTAATGGCAACCTGAAGTAGGACCTGCGAGCTTCTATTGGCTAATAAGGGACATGTGACAGTGTAAATGGCAGTTCGGATTTAAGTGAAAGGCTTGCTGGCTTCTATTGGCTAATGCAGGTCATATTTTGGGAATATCTCAGGAACGGTACGTCCTAGAGAACTGAGACCCGGTCTAAAACCTTCCCAGGCACCTGATATACCTGTGTGCCAAATTTGGTGAAGATCGGTCCAGTCATTTGGTCGTGCATAAAGAACGTCCAGACAGACAGACAGAAACTAATTTTTATATATATAAGAGACTAGCAGAAGGACCCGGCTTCACAAGGGTATATTTCATCTATTTCATTTTATGTTTCTGTGTGTCGTAAAAAGATATCAACAGTTTCCCCATAACAGTGACCTCTACAGTACCCGCCCTTTAACAATGACCTCCACAGTGCCCACCTCTTTAACATTGACTTCCACAGTGGCTACCGCTTTAACATTGACCTCCACAGTGCCTGCCCCTTTAACAATGACCTTCACAGTGCCTGCCCCTTTAACAGTGCCTGCCCCTTTAACAGTGACCTTCACAGTGCCTGCCCCTTCAACAGTTACTTCTACAGTGCCCACCCCTTTAACAGAGACCTACACAGTGCCCGCCCCTTTAAAAAGGACTTTCACAGTAACTGCCCCTTTAACAGTGACTTTCACAGTGATCGCCCCTTTAACAGTGACTTTTACAGTGACCGCCCCATTAACAGTGACTTTCACAGTGACCGCCCCTTTACCAGTGACTTTCACAGTGTCTGCCCCTTTAACAGTGACTTTCACAGTGACCGCCCCTTTAACAGTGACTTTCACAGTGATCGCCCCTTTAAAAGGGACCTTCATAGTGCCCGCCCCTTTAAAAGTGACTTTCACAGTGACTTTCACAGTGACCGCCCCTTTAACAGTGACTTCCACAGTGACCGCTCCTTTAACAGGGACCTTCAAAGCGCTCGCCTCTTTAATAACAGTGACCTCCACAGTGTTCGCCCATTTAATAACAGTGATCTCCACAGTGCCCGCCCTTTTAATAAGTGACCTCCACTGTGCCCACCCCTTTAAAAACAGTGACCTCCACATTGCCCGCCCCTTTAAGCAGTAAAGAAAAATGGCTGGGTTGTTATGGAAACCTGGAGTAAAACTGTGTTTATAGCAGTTGGGATTTGAAGAGAAAGACTTGCAGGCTTGTATGAGGGGGCTCATTTTTGGGAATATCTCAGGAACGGTGCGTCCTGGAGAGCTGAGACCCAGTCTAAAACCTTCCCGGACACCTGATGTACCTGAGTGCCAAATTTGGTAAAGATCGGTCCAGTCGTTTTGTCGCGCATAAAGAACAGACAGACGTCTAGACAGACAGACAGAAACTAATTTTTATATACAGTACAGACCAAAAGTTTGGACACACCTTTTCATTCAAAGAGTTTTCTTTATTTTCATGACTATGAAGGCATCAAAAATATGAATTAACACATGTGGAATTATATACATAACAAACAAGTGTGAAACAACTGAAAATATGTAATATTCTAGGTTCTTCAAAGTAGCCATTTTTTGCTTTGATTACTGCTTTGCACACTCTTGGCATTCTCTTGATGAGCTTCAAGAGGTAGTCCCCTGAAATGGTTTTCACTTCACAGGTGTGCCCTGTCAGGTTTAATAAGTGGGATTTCTTGCCTTATAAATGGGGTTGGGACCATCAGTTGCGTTGAGGAGAAGTCAGGTGGATACACAGCTGATAGTCCTACTGAATAGACTGTTAGAATTTGTATTATGGCAAGAAAAAAGCAGCTAAGTAAAGAAAAACGAGTGGCCATCAATACATTAAGAAATGAAGGTCAGTCAGTCAGCCGAAAAATTGGGAAAACTTTGAAAGTAAGGGCTATTTGACCATGAAGGAGAGTGATGGGGTGCTGCGCCAGATGACCTGGCCTCCATAGTCACCGGACCTGAACCCAATCGAGATGGTTTGGGGTGAGCTGGACCGCAGAGTGAAGGCAAAAGGGCCAACAAATGCTAAGCATCTCTGGGAACTCCTTCAAGACTGTTGGAAGACCATTTCAGGGGACTACCTCTTGAAGCTCATCAAGAGAATGCCAAGAGTGTGCAAAGCAGTAATCAAAGCAAAAGGTGGCTACTTTGAAGAACCTAGAATATGACATATTTTCAGTTGTTTCACACTTGTTTGTTATGTATATAATTCCACATGTGTTAATTCATAGTTTTGATGCCTTCATAGTCTTGATGCCTTCATAGTCATGAAAATAAAGAAAACTCTTTGAATGAGGTCTGTCCAAACTTTTGGTCA
This sequence comes from Bufo bufo, assembly GCF_905171765.1. NCBI lineage: Eukaryota > Metazoa > Chordata > Amphibia > Anura > Bufonidae > Bufo > Bufo bufo. The sequence goes on from NC_053389.1 coordinate 651,842,282, forward strand.
GTACTGTATATAAGAGATTTACATTACTGCCACCTATTAGTGCAGATTGTTTTATTCACAGAAGTCATGTCTAATTAAACAAATGTAACCAGTTTTGCAATGTATTTTATTTAATTGTATAGTTTGAAATAGCATAAGATAATTAATAAGAGATGCCGTTACAGAGGTGTAGCTAAAGGCTCATGCACCCTGCTGCAAAAGTTCAGCTTCACCCCCTCCCCCCTTCCCTCAGTGTTTTGTGGCCAGGAGCAGAGAAGCATATAGTCTTCATGCTGCCTGAGGCAAAAGTAGAAGGGGCACCCCCCATGCCACATTTTTGACCTAACACCTTCCCTCCAGCCAGAGGTGTAACTTGACCAGCATGAGCTTTCTATAATACCAGTGTCTTCTTCTGCGGAAGAAGGGTCCTTGGGCCCCCTCAGGCTTCTGGGCCTGGTAGTGACTGCTACATCTGCACCCCTATAGCTACACCTCTGTGCCCTTTTAATTGTCAGTCACAGATGATCCTTTAACAACGTGTTAGGTACAGATGCCCCCTGATAACTATCTGGCAAAAGGGAGAAAGTTGGAAGGAGCATCAACCATCTTAAATATGAATAGTTGCAACAGTTCAACAGGATGAGTATTACCCTCCCAACCCATCAACAAAGTATCCAAAATGGAGCACATGGATATCAGCAAATTACATTCTTGTTAAAGGCTTCTGATTAAGGGGGAAAGTTGCCTGTTGTAAGGCACACAAAATGTCCTGACTATGGGTTTTTGCTAGAATCTAGGATGTGATGGTGCATGGTGATAAAGAGGACGGGAAAGCAAGCAGCAATGACTATAAGGAGGCATCTGATCTGGGGACATATTTCTTTGTCTGGTTGTGAATTTAGTTTTCAATTCTGGTTTATATTGGGGCCTAGAATAGGGACTGAATAAATTTAGGGGACTAGTCTGGGGTCATAATTAATGTAGGGGTTTAGTTCGGGGCTCAGTTCATTTTTGGGATTGGTCTGGAATCTGAAATAAATTTGAGGTCTAAAAGTTTGTTATGGGGTCTATTATGAAATAATGGTCCTGCTTTAACCAATATTGTATCCTCAAGCACTATTATTTTAGGTGTTTGGTACTTTGGAGTATTAGGTAGCACTCTAGGTACATTAATGGGAGTACATGTAAAAGAAGCCTATATAGTACTGGTGGTAGCTGCAAGATGTTGGTATTAAAGGGGGGTTGTGTAGCATTGTGATAAAAGGTGGGAATGGGCTGCAAAAGTGAGGGGCAAAACATGTTTTGGAGGCAAACTCTGAAGTTGTCAGAAAAAGTTGTCATGGTGGCTAGGGTGGGACCCAGAAGAAAAGGAAAGACAATGACCCTAATTACAGAAGACGTCATCAGTGAGTTCTCGGATTTTATGACTGTATTCTGCCTCTGCATCATTTTTTTCATCATGATTATACTCTGCATAATGCTTGTATAGAACTGCCATTTGACTCCTATATATTTTGAAATGGGAGCAATTTGTTTTTTATGCTATTTATTTATTTTCACAGCAAACAATCAGAATAAAAAACACACCAAAACTGCTAGCTCTTTTCAATGCATGGGGATCGTCAGTTGAAACCACTTCTGTCTTCTCTCCTAGGTGCTTGAAAACTTCTAACAGGCGGGCACCAGTCATTCAGCTTCCTCGACTGCAACAGGGTTAAACAAGAGTATTAAACAATGAAAAACACAACTTACCAAGCTTTTATATTGTAATGTCAAGGAAAAAGAATAGAAAAGTTATAGCTAATGCAATGTGACATAATAAATCATTCCATTACTAAAGAGTTTAGTCCTGATTTATCATAACTTTATTTCAGAATTCTGGCATCAAAAAGTCACAAAAATAAGGCTTTTGTGACTTTTTGCACTGATAGCAGAGGGGAGGTAACCAGTTGAGGGGTGTATTTGCACAGACTCACTCTATCCAATCAGTGCTTCCATTTTCAGACTGTGCAGGTACACACACCCAACTGGTTACCACCCCTCTATACCCTTACTGCAGACTGCTAACAATTTATTCATAAATTCTAGCAGGAATAATAAAGGAATGGCACAACATAGAGCCATAAGAATAGATGCGCCAGAATTGCTATTACATGGGGAATGCATGTAGCTATTAAAACAGCCATGTCAGGAGTAGTGAAAGGTCCTCTTTAAGAGTTTAAAGGGAACACTGCATAGCAGCAAAACACACATGTACATATGTGCATGCGGCATGAAAAGGAACAAGTAACACTGTGTCCATGTGCTTCCTTTTGGATGCCCCATAGCAGTCTATCAGTCCAAATGCCTCCATAAGAATGTATCATCCATCAATGTCCCTATAATAATCAACCAGCAATGACCCTACAACAGTTTGGTAGCTACTAGTGTTGAGTAAATTGAGCTTTGTATCCTAGATCTGAAGTCAATTCGTTCAAAACTTCTTTTGAATCTTGAACAGAGATCCGTCTCCATGCAGCATTCAAATGTATGGGCTCCGGCGACTGAAATTTGTTTTTCCCAAGGTCTCGTGGGACTTCGGTGAATAACTTCAGGATTTGATTTTTCAACTTTAAAATCATTTTAAAACATATATCCGAAGTCGGCTTTGGTACCGAGGTACCAGTTGGTACAGAAGTTGACTTCGGATCCTTGTTTTAATATGGTTTTAAAGTTTCAAAATCGATGGCTGAAGTTATTCACCGAAGTCTCGCGAATCCGAAGCTCAATTCGCTCAACACTAGTAGCTACACATGCCCCCATAATAACATGTCTGCCACAGATTCCCCATAACAGTCTGTCAGTCTGAGATGCCCCCATACAAGTGTATCATCCACAGGTGTCCCCATAAAAATATTCCAGTCACAGATGACCCTATAGCAGTGTGTAAGCCACACATGACTACATGACAGTATGTGTGCCACAGATTCCTCATTACAATCTGTCAGTCAAAAATCCCCCCATGACAGAGAGTTCTCCCCATAAAAGTGTGCTAGACACAGATGCCCCAATATGCCTTTACTTTTATTACCTTAAAGGGGTGTTTGGATAAAAAGAAAATATAGAAATACTCTATTAGGAAATTCTGAGCATATAGAGGAGAGTCGTCCATCCCGTTGTTATTCTTGATATCAGCTCATGGACCCTTCTAGCAAAAAGTGATTACCAAAAGCAGGCAACCATTTTTAAATTAATGCCAACGGCTCACCAAGACTCTAATGAGCTTCTCATTTGAATCTCTTATATCATTTTTTTTAACATTTTGGATGAGTTTGGGTTAAAGGGTAGAAAATGAATGTTGGCGTTAAAGGGACCTGGATGCTTAAATACGTGCAGTAAGCATAGTACATTTGTACATAGATGGAGCAACCAATTCCATTTATTTAACACATTCTTCAAGTTATTTCACACTTTTATGAAAATGTATAAATCCTTATATCTGAAATGAAGATAGATAGATAGATAGATAGATAGATAGATAGATAGATAGATAGATAGATAGATAGATAGATAGATAGATAGATAGATAGATAGATATTAGATGGATAGACAGACTGGTGAGATAGATAGATAGATAGATAGATAGATAGATAGATAGATAGATAGATAGATAGATAGATAGATAGATAGATAGATAGATAGATAGATAGATAGATAGATATTAGATAGATAGATAGATATTAGATGGATAGATAGAGATAGATAGATAGATAGATAGATAGATAGATAGATAGATAGATATTAGATAGATAGATAGATATTAGATAGATAGATAGATAGATAGATAGATAGATAGATAGATAGATAGATATTAGATAGATAGATAGATAGTTATTGAAAAAAATAAAAAGCAAACTAAATACAATAATATTTCTACAGTTAGACCTCTTCTCTGGCCATTTATAGTACCGCTGTCCTCCTGCGTAGCAGCGATACTTCTGGGTGCCATCAAGTACATAGGCCTGGGTCCTCCACTGCTAAATGTGGATGGCACTATTTAAAATACAGTAGTCATATTTTGCTAGTGGGATTATATACTTTTATTAGTTAATATACTGTCAGCAGCACGGATGGGGTACATTGGTAGCGGCACTTGGAGTTGTTAAGTCTTCCTTTTACAGGGGTCAATGGGTTTAAAGATCTCCTCCAAGGTTGGAGAACTAATTATTAAACGGAAGGAGGAGAAAAGTGACAGAAGGTCAGCTTTGAAAAAAATCTGGGTGTATCCTCAGGAGGGTCATGCACAGTTGCTCTGCATTATATTCCAGTTCCAGTCCTATTTGAAAGCTCCACATGAGCACATTACGCGTTTGTTAACCTCAAAGCAGTAGACTTGTATACTGCCTCTATGAATGACATCGACTAACAATACCATCAAAATCTGTATTTTCTTGGTTAAAAAAGGGAACCAAGTTGCATAATGGCAAGAGACAGTACTATGGATTAAGGTGAACTAAAAAGCCAAGCCTCAGACACATCATTCCCAGCGTTCATTTACCAAAATGAACATGCTTTTCTGCTAATGAATTAATTCTCACAAAAGGCACACTCCCTAGACAGAGGATATTTGCAGCTCCACGTGAAGCCTTCCTATAAGGACTAGTCTGGGACAATTTGCTTTTTCATATGTCAGAAGCGAAAAGAATTGTGAAGGTCTGCAGTGATTTCTAGACAGCAAGCAATAAACTGCGTTTGCACCCACACACTTACAGCCTAACACCCCATCTGGTAAAATTTCCACGTCTCTCAGAAAGAAATCAATAGCAATAATCTGTGAGGGCCCTCGTAGGGTGTATATTTTTTATCACACTGCTATTTGAGCTTTTTTTTCTGTCTACTTACAGCAATAGATTGTTCTGTATGTTGGCTAACACTGAAAATTTGGAACAATTATTACAAAAAAAAAACATCTGCAACTAACATGCAGGTCACAATAACAGATTCTGAGTGCTTTCATAGAATATCACAAGAGTATTTTCCGCTGCTGGAAGACAGTGAGAAATCACAGTTTTGGGCATTTGTTCTTTCAACAGCTGATTTCAATGCATTTCTAAGTGGAGAATTATTCCTGCGTGTTATATTTATGTTTCGGGGGGGAATCTATGCATCTTAAAATTTCAGCAAGGAGAAGTATTGTCCTCCTTTAGGCTTGGGTTGTAACAGTAGCGTTGTCACTGTTGGTTTTCTGAAAAGAGAGAACATATGATGCTTTGTTATTGGTCTTATTTATTGCAGACCTTGTCTAGTATCCAGTATTGAAGCTGTAGTTGATGAGTGGCTGCCTTGAACTTTTCCACTGATCAATGAGAGTGCTGGGGCAGCATGAAAGAATAGCTATCCTGAAGAGAGGCTATCACATGGGAAGCCTGCTACACAGTAAGCTGAAAAGGCTGCCGTGATCTTGTATGCTTAAGCTTAGAAATATGTCTCCCTTATAGAAATGGAGGTACCTAGTCGCTACTTTAAAAGACCATGTCATTGTGGAAGGAAGGTCAAGAGCGACATGAGAGGGTGTTATCTGGTAGGGGAAGGCAAAAGACTAAAATGCCTGGTGCAGATAGGAGACACATTTGTCCTGTATGATAAATCACTTTGTTACACTGGGATTCTCTGTGTGTAGGTTTTATTCGTTAATATGACAGTTGTTATCTAAAGCAGCAAACGTTTCTTCTAGCTTAAAGAGATCGAGAGAGATTTACTTGTGGCAGAATACTGAAAGCAAATTGCGCACACACAAAAAAAAAAGGATTGCCTGGCACGCGAAACTTTAAATGTTCATTCTACAGATGAGTGAATCAATTCTTTTCTTTTCAAATCTCTTTTTATTGCAAAAGAAAGAACAATAACACAGATGGACAAAGCATATGATTGTGCATTACATAAACAATGAATGTTTACATGGGTACTAGCATGCATATCCTTAACCAATATACTATCCGATGAGTCTGAACAAACATAGGCACTGGATATACTTGTTTGGGTATTGATTAATGAGTACATCTGTAGTATTAAACAGTTACTAATAAACAGTGTTTTCTATTTTTAAGGCAATGAAAAATAGAACATAACGAACTAAAATATGAAAGGAGGGGAAGGAGGGAATAAGGGAAAAAGGGGAAGGACAAAGGGGGGAGGGGGTGCATCAGACAATGTAAGCGAAATACGACATCCACTAATATTGCTGTTGTGGAATTGTTGCACTGCTAAAGAGTTGTGGTGAGTTAGATGGAAGAGCACAAGTTTGATCTCAGATATGGTATGTTATGCCACAGAGTTGCCTAGAAACCATAGGCTATGAGGGTTGTTTAGTATTGCCCGATGAGGCTGTCTCATTTGCATACTCTGCCTGAAAACCTCTATAAATGGCCCATGGATGCCAAAGCGCGTCAAATTTGGTGTGGTTGCGCAACTCCCAGAAGGATAATTCCCCCAGCCTGTAGATCTGATCCACTTTCGCAATCCATTTAGAAATTGGTGTGACTGAATCGATTCTAAACAAATTGGATTCATCACAAATTTCCCCAAAAATAATTTTTCTAAATGAATTCAAAGTTTTGAAGTTTCATTTTGGAAGAATCATGGCATTTTACATTTGAAATTCAGTACACTAGTGAGGGAAACAGGATCACATGACCCCGCAAGGGACCTTGGCCAGCAGGATTGCCCACAATGATTTGCAGTCAGCCAATCAGGAGGGAGGATATTGACTGGCCTATCAGGCTCTAGCTAGCTCTGAAACACAGACACCATTGTGAGCTCAGCCAGAGAAGTGATAGGATGTGTCTGTACTACCTGCAATAAACACACAAGAAGACAGTCATTTTAGGAGACTACTATTTTAGGATATAGCTATTTTGTGCTGCACTATGATATTTCTGACCCTCCCTACTTGAGTCTGTCCCATCTACTTGTGTTGGCCCTATCTACTTTGTGTTGCTCCACCTTCTGTCAATTTAGACCTGCCTTCAACATTGGGTCAGTTTTTTTCAGGGCCACTTTAAAGGGGTTCTCTGGGAATTAGGAAAATGAAAAAACTTAAATATTACTTTATTATAAATATATTCCCAAATACCTATTATTAGTTATAATGGCTCATTTTATCTGGGGAACAATCATTAGGAGAAATAAATGGCTGCTATCCTATTAGTACACACAAAACCTGTCCTAATCACACAGCAGGACAAGTTACATAAGAACACTAAGCTAAAGAGATGCTCCTTACTCCTCTCCTACTTGTCAGGGATTATAGTTCTAAATACAGAATAAAAAAGGGGAAGACCCCGGATATACCAGAAACAAATGAAGGACAGTGCCTACACAATGTAAATGTACTGGGGTATCCGAAAAAAGGATAACTCGGTACAAGCTCCGAGTACAATGGCAGAAAAAGGAAGAAAGGAAGCTCAGAGTGCCAAAATGATAATAAAATAAATATTTTATTAAATCAAGAACATAATAAAAACACATATACAGTTGATGCCAAAGACAGGGTGGGGGGAGCAGGGAAAGGAGAAAACAAGCGCCACCCTGGATGAACACACAGGTCACAAAGTACATAGGTAATAATGATAGAGTCATGAGAAATAGATGTATGAGGTACAATGACCGGCTCATGAGCCGAATACAGAAAATGTGTATATGAAGGTATAAGGTAAGTAGAGATCAGTAAGAAATCCAACCGCGGCAGTAGTGCATAATATGCTAACCAGGATGATAATACAAAGGTTATGTGGAACCAGCAAAGGGATAAAAAGAAGCCAAGTGAGAAGTCTCAACCTCGGCAGCACAAAGCCGTGGGAGGATGACTTCTAGGTAAGTTTCAGGTCGTAGTCATCCTCCCACGGCTTTGTGCTGCCGAAGTTGAGACTTCTCCCTTGGCTTCTTTTTATCCCTTTGCTGGTTCCACATAACCTTTGTATTATCATCCTGGTCAGCATATTATGCACTACTGCCGCGTTTGGATTTCTTACTGATCTCTACTTACCTTATACCATCATATACACATAGTTCTAAATACAGTTTATTATCATCTTCATCTGAATCTCTGTAGGAATGAAGTTCATGAGGAGACATAAAGTACAGAGATGAGGGTGGGGCTATGGCTATGAGCAGCAGCAATTGTATGCTGTCTCCATTACCACAGCCCCACAATTCCACAGTCAGTCATGTTCATCCTCTCTGCACTTCATATCCTCAGACTCCATTCCCAAAGAGATTCAGCTGAAGTTCTTCTCAACTGTATTCATTTTCAGAATCCCTGACAAGTAGAGCAGAGAGGAGGATGAGGCAGTTCTTTAGCTCAGTGTTCTTAAGAAACTTGTGCTGCTGTTTGATTAGGACAGGTTTTGTGTGTACTAATAGGACAACGGACATTTTATTTCTTTTAATGATTGTGCCCTAGACAAAATGAGCCATTATAACTAATTAAAGGTATTTAGAAATGTATTTATAATAAAGTAATATACACTCACCTAAAGAATTATTAGGAACACCTGTTCTATTTCTCATTAATGCAATTATCTAGTCAACCAATCACATGGCAGTTGCTTCAATGCATTTAGGGGTGTGGTCCTGTTCAAGACAATCTCCTGAACTTCAAACTGAATGTCAGAATGGGAAAGAAAGGTGATTTAAGCAATTTTGAGCGTGGCATGGTTGTTGGTGCCAGACGGGCCGGTCTGAGTATTTCACAATCTGCTCAGTTACTGGGATTTTCACGCACAACCATTTCTAGGGTTTACAAAGAATGGTGTGAAAAGGGAAAAACATCCAGTATGCGGCAGTCCATGTTTTTATTGAACACACCATGTAAACATTCACAGTGAAGGTGGAAAAAGTATGTGAACCCCTAGACTAATGACATCTCCAAGAGCTAATTGGAGTGAGGTGTGAGCCAACTGGAGTCCAATCAATGAGATGAGATTGGAGGTGTTGGTTACAGCTGCCCTGCCCTATAAAAAACACACACCAGTTCTGGGTTTGCTTTTCACAAGAAACATTGCCTGATGTGAATGATGCCTCATACAAAAGAGCTCTCAGAAGACCTACGATTAAGAATTGTTGACTTGCATAAAGCTGGAAAGGGTTATAAAAGTATCTTCAAAAGCCTTGCTGTTCATCAGTCCACGGTAAGACAAAAAGTCTATAAATGGAGAAAGTTCAGTACTGCTGCTACTCTCTCTAGGAGTGGCCATCCTGTAAAGATGACTGCAAGAGCACAGCGCAGGCTGCTCAATGAGGTGAAGAAGAATCCTAGAGTATAAGCTAAAGACTTACATAAGTCTCTGGAATATGCTAACATCCCTGTTAGCAAATCTATGATACGTAAAACACTAAACAAGAATGGATTTCATGGGAGGATACCAGAGAGGAAGCCACTGCTGCCAAAAAAAAACATTGCTGCACGTTTACAGTTTGCACAAGAGCACCTGGTTGTTCCACAGCAGTATTGGCAAAATATTCTGTGGCCAGATAAAACCAAATTTGAGTTGTTTGGAAGAAACTATGTGTGGAGAAAAAGAGGCACAGCACACTAACATCATCCCAACTGTGAAGTATGGTGGTGGGGGCATCATGGTTTGGGGCTGCTTTGCTGCGTCAGGGCCTGGACGGATTGCTATCATCAAAGGCAAAATTAATTCCCAAGTTTATCAAGACATTTTGCAGGAGAACTTAAGGCAATCTGTCCACCAGCTAAAGCTCAACAGAAGATGGGTGTTGCAACAGGACAACAACCCAAAGCATAAAAGTAAATCAACAACAGAATGGCTTAAACAGAAGAAAATATGCCTTCTGGAGTGGCCCAGTCAGAGTCCTGACCTCAACCCGATTGAGATGCTGTGGCATGACCTCAAGAAAGCGATTCACACCAGACATCCCAAGAATATTGCTGAACTGAAACAGTTCTGTAAAGAGGAATGGTCAAGAATTACTCCTGACCGTTGTGCACATCTGATCTGCAACTACAGGAAACGCTTGGTTGAAGTTATTGTTGCCAAAGGAGGTTCAACCAGTTATTAAATCCAAGGGTTCACATACTTTTTCCACATGCACTGTGAATGTTTACATTGTGTGTTCAATAAAAACATGGTAACATTTAATTCTTTGTGTGTTATTAGTTTAAGCAGACTGTGATTGTCTATTGTTGTGACTTAGATGAAGATCAGATCACATTTTATGACCAATTTGTACAGAAATCCATATCATTCCAAAGGGTTCACATAACTTTTTCTTGCAACTGTATATATATATATATATATATAATATATATATATATATATATATATATATACACCTAAAGAATTATTAGGAACACCTGTTCTATTTCTCATTAATGCAATTATCTAGTCAACCAATCACATGGCAGTTGCTTTAATGCATTTAGGGGTGTGGTCCTAAAAGAAAGGTGATTTAAGCAATTTTGAGCGTGGCATGGTTGTTGGTGCCAGACGGGCCGGTCTGAGTATTTCACAATCTGCTCAGTTACTGGGATTTTCACGCACAACCATTTCTAGGATTTACAAAGAATGGTGTGAAAAGGGAAAAACATCCAGTATGTGGGCAAAAATGCCTTGTGGATGCTAGAGGTCAGAGGAGAATGGGCCGACTGATTCAAGCTGATAGAAGAGCAACGTTGACTGAAATAACCACTCGTTACAACCGAGGTATGCAGCAAAGCATTTGTGAAGCCACAACACGCACAACCTTGAGGCGGATGGGCTACAACAGCAGAAGACCCCACCGGGTACCACTCATCTTCACTACAAATAGGAAAAAGAGGCTACAATTTGCACGAGCTCACCAAAATTGGACTGTTGAAGACTGGAAAAATGTTGCCTGGTCTGATGAGTCTCGATTTCTGTTGAGACATTCAAATGGTAGAGTCCGAATTTGGCGTAAACAGAATGAGAACATGTATCCATCCTCTGATGGCTACTTCCAGCAGGATAATGCACCATGTCACAAAGCTCGAATCATTTCAAATTGGTTTCTTGAACATGACAATGAGTTCACTGTACTAAAATGGCCCCCACAGTCACCAGATCTCAACCCAATAGAGCATCTTTGGGATGTGGTGGAACAGGAGCTTCGTGCCCTGGATGGGCATCCCTCAAATCTCCATCAACTGCAAGATGCTATCCTATCAATATGGGTCAACATTTCTAATGAATGCTATCAGCACCTTGTTGAATCAATGCCACGTAGAATTAAGGCAGTTCTGAAGGCAAAAGGGTGTCCAACACCGTATTAGTATGGTGTTCCTAATAATTCTTTAGGTGAGTGTATATACTGTACAGATTCACAATTTTCTTGATCAGACATCAACATAACAACAGCCAAACTAGAAACATTCATCAGTAAGAGTGGCCAACTCACTGTAGGTTGTAGTTGTAGGTTCATAAAGGTTACTATGAAGTTATTCAATCTGTACGATTATGTGCCTATCTTTGCATTCACCCAGTGCCTTCTGGTTCAGATAGGTCCAAGAAGAGTTCTGAAATAATGTTCTTTTGGAAGCCAATACCGAGTTATCCATAAATGTGAACTGAGGCAGCTTTCAGTCATTGCGGCTGAGCCCTCAAGAGGCTGGCAAGAAGCCTGAATCCCTATTTTACACTTACAGGGTAAGTAATTAATACCTCAGTGCTGGCTGTAGGCCCAGATATCCACACGCTATTAAATATGTGGCTCTGTCAATTATTTTTTTCCACTAGATATACTGTATCAAGTAAGGCACTGTCAATTACCAGTGAGCAGCCAACATAGCTTTAAGTTTTAATATAAGTTTTTTGTCTGCAGACATTTTCAGGTTTGCTACCATAATACTTTGTTCACAAATGTCGGACAAAATAATGCAACATGCTGCGCTATATTCTCCTGTGAAATGATGGATACCATGATACAAACCCGAAAGACCTTATATAGTCAATGGGATCTATCAGGCACCATTTGTGTGCATCATACAATGGTCCATCTGTCTGACAAATTGGTTTTCCATTGATATAAAGGCAAACCATCCCCTCACTCAATTGTCAAACCCACAAAAACCCAGCAAAAACCCTGCAAAACAAACACTATGGAATTTGCATGTCTAGGACATACATTTTTCTGCATAATCAAACATCGTGAAATATCTTTGACTCTTTAATAAAATCTCTATCCTTGGCTTATTCTTATGTATACATTTCCTGCCTATCAGAAATGGGGGTTTTACAAGATTCTGATATTAATGACCTATTCTCAGATCAGAGGGGTTCTGCATCCCAAGTCCCCGCGGATCAGCCATTCTGTGCTGGGCTGTGAAAGAGGGTGATTGGGTCTTATAGTGTCTACCAGGAAAACGATCTTAGGGAGTCAGGGAAAGTGAAAAATCAATACGGGACAGTAAGAAATCAATCAATCAAGCTTATTGTTAGGGAGAGTAAATGGAAAGTCTAGGATAACAAAGAAGATTTGTGTGAGTTGTGTACAATAGAGGGAAGCAGGGCATCTGACGGAGAGAGGAGACAGGAAGTGTGGCTGTGTCTGCTATCAGAAGTGGAGGTGCACCTGAAAAGCAACTTCCTGCAAGCAAATACTTTCATTTTGTTTCGCCATTTTCACAGTACAGCACTTCCTGGGTCTTTAACCCCTTAAGGACTCAGCCCTATTTCCCCTTAAGGACTTGGCCATTTTTTGCAAATCTGACCAGTGTCACTTTAAGTGCTGATAACTTTAAAACGCTTTTACTTACCCAGGCCGTTCTGAGATAGTTTTTTCATCACATATTGTACTTCATGACACTGCTAAAATTGGGTCAAAAAAGTTAATTTTTTTGCATAAAAAATACAAAATTTACCAAAAATTTTGAAAAATTTGCAAATTTCCAAGTTTCAATTTCTCTACTCCTAAAATACATAGTAATACCTTCAAAAATAGTTATTACTTTACATTCACCATATGTCTACTTCATGTTTGGATCATTTTGGGAATGATATTTTATTTTTTGGGGATGTTACAAGGCTTAGAAGTTTAGAAGCAAATCTTGAAATTTTTTCGAAATTTTGAAAACCCCAATTTTTAGGGACCAGTTCAGGTCTGAAGTCACTTTGCAAGGCTTACATAATAGAAACCACCCAAAAATGACACTATTCTATAAACTACACCCCTCAAGGTATTCAACACTGATTTTACAAACTTTGTTAACCCTTTAGGTGTTCAACAAGAATTAATGGAAAATAGAGATACAATTTCAAAATTTAACTTTTTTGGCAGATTTTCCATTTTAATAATTTTTTTCCAGTTACAAAGCAAGGGTTAACAGCCAAACCAAACTAAATATTTATGGCCCTGATTCTGTAGTTTACAGAAACTGTCACGACTGTGACTGATCCAGACAGGTCTGGGAGGAGAAGGTCGCAGCGACTTGCTACTCGCGATAGCTTGTGAGTTTGCTCCGTGGTTCAGGGTATGTCATCTGGGTTTTGCCTTGTGAACCTTTTTGTCCTGACTGGGAGTTTGTAGGCATCCTTCTCAGGTGAGTCCTGTCTGCCACTCCCAGCTACTATATTAGTTTCAGTTTCACTTGCAGTCATTGCCAGATATAGTCCTTACTTCCAGTGCTACTCTGACCTTGGAAGGAGATCGATTGATGGTGTTGCTGTGGAGCTCTTATCCGGCGTGGACTGTCGTGTTTGGGATCGCCTTCTCTGCTCGTGACTGGATAAGTCTATCTGCTGTAGATTGTTTGTTGTTGTCTTCCCCTGTTGTTCTCCTAGACGTGAGTGATGGTGACTAGCGCTCCCATCGGCCTTTCCCCAGTCCAGTGTTAGGGCGACTGAGGGTTTAGGCATCCAGCTCGCCGCACGGGTTCACACCCCGTCTAGGGTATCAGGGCAGACAGGTGCCAGCTTAGGGTGACTCAGGGGTGGCCATTCTATTTCCCATCCGTAGATAAGGGTCCCCCTTCCCCTCCGTCTGGTGCGACACGACTGCTGCTGGGATAGCGGTCGTGACAGAAACACCCCATATGTGGTCGTACACTACTGTACGGGCACATGGCAGGGCGTAGAAGGAAAGGAATGCCATACGGTTTTTGGAAGGCAGATTTTGCTGGACTGTTTTTTTTGACACCATGTCCCATTTGAAGCCCACCTGATGCAACCCTTGAGTAGAAACTCCATAAAAGTGACCCCATCTAAGAAACTACTACCCTCAAGGTATTCAAAACAGAATTTACAAACGTTGTTAACCCTTTAGGTGTTCCACAAGAGTTATTGGCAAATGGAGATGAAATTTCAGAATTTCCATTTTTGGACAAATTTTCAATTTAAATACATTTTTCCCAGTAACAAAGCAAGGGTTAAGAGCCAAACAAAAATCTATATTTATGGCCCTGATTGTGTAGTTTACATAAACACCCCATATGTGGTCATAAACAGCTGTACGGGCACACAGCAGGGCGCAGAAGGAAAGGAATGCCATACGGTTTTTGGAAAGCAGATTTTGCTGGACTGTTTATTTTGACACCATGTATCATTTGAAGCCCCCCTGATGCACCCCTAGAGTAGAAACTCCAAAAAAAAAGGCCCCATTTTAGAAACTATGGGATAGGGTGGCAGTATTGTTGGTACTAGTTTAGGGTACATATGATTTTTGGTTGATCTATATTACACTTTTTGTGAGGCAAGATAACAAGAAATAGCCCACAGTATACAGGCCCCCACACAGTATACAGACCCCCCCACAGTATACAGGCCCCCACACAGTATACAGTCCCACACAGTATACAGCCCACCACACAGTATACAGCCTCCCCCCCACAGTATACAGGCCCCCACAGTATACAGGCCCCCACACAGTATACAGCCCACCACACAGTATACAGCCCACCACACAGTATACAGCCCCCCCCACAGTATACAGGCCCCCACACATTATACAGCCCACCACACAGTATACAGCCCACCACACAGTATACAGCCCCCCCCCCCCACAGTATACAGGCCCCCACACAGTATACAGTCACACACAGTATACAGACCCCCCACAGTATCCAGCCCCCCCCCCCACAGTATACAGGCCCCCACACAGTATACAGCCCACCACACAGTATACAGCCCCCACAGTATACAGGCCCCCACACAGTATACAGCCCACCACACAGTATACAGCCCCCCCCACAGTATACAGGCCCCCACACAGTATACAGCCCACCACACAGTATACAGGCCCCCACACAATATACAGCCCCCCACACAATATACAGCCCACCACACAGTATACAGCCCCCCCTCCCCCACAGTATACAGCCCCCACACAATATACAGGCCCCCATAGTATACAGGCCCCCACACAGTATACAGCCCACCACTATACAGTAGTTTACAGTATATTAACATAACAGCCCCTGTCACTTTTTTCTGATGTAATGTTCACACAAAAAAGCTCCACAGAACACTCCTGGTAGGACCTGTGATGACCTCATAGCCATGTGACCAGTAATTGCTAGGTTACTGGTCACATGGTGATGATGTCATTAATGTCCTGATCACAACTTTAACACAGTACGATCATGATGCCTGGACTCAGTGCAGGCATGGCATGGCAGCACCCCCTGTGTAGCTGACAGCTTGACACCCGGGGCAGTGGCTAGCAGGGCTCAAGAGGCAGCTGCCTTGGGCCCCCCAGGAGCAACTGGGCCCGGGGCAGCTGCCCCTTTTGCCCCTTGGTAAAGACGGCCCTGCGGACATAGAGGTCCTTATTGGAACTGAGGCAACGTTTCGGGCAAAAAGCATGCCCTTCATCAGGCTAGTTGCGTGCACGGATGCATGGAAGGCCGGCATGCATCCGTGCACGCAACTAGCCTTATGAAGGGCATGCTTTTTGCCCGAAACGTTGCCTCAGTTCCAAAAAGGACCTCTATGTCCGGCAAATAAAAAGCATTAATCTAATACTGGAGTGCTGTCTAAATTATTCAAATACTGTAAACTTGTAATGAAATTAGTGCAAAAACATTATGCAAATATCAGTGCAATCAATATTATCATAATACACTCAAATATGACTTGAGTCCTTTTTCTCTTTGAAGTGCTTTTTGTAGAATCCTCTGGAAACAGGTCAATTGTAATCCACAGGAAACAAGAGAGTTAATTGTAATCCAATGGAAGGTATAAAATGTCACATAAAAGCACATAAAATAGCAGCATAATAAGAACTATAGTTCCATAAGGCTATCAAGTAACCTGAGAAAGGGGATAAAACATTGTAAACTTGGATGTAAAGGGTTAAAGATAGTTGATGATGGGGGAAGTCCTCACAAGAGTAGCCATCCAGCTGAGGCTGTAACTAGTGGCAACTGGAAACAACAAAACTGGCCGACAGTCCCTCAGTTTTCAGTACCAGTCCACGCTGTGGCTCCCATTAGTCCTTTATTATTATTTTTTGAATGAGAAAGGCATTTTAGAGAAGGACTTCCAGGTCCTCCTCGTTGCTAGAGCTACTAAAGCTCATTAGAGGGCGCTCTTGCCTCTGGTAACTTAGCTTGGCAGCTGTAGTGGTGCGCCACTGCCCTCTAGTGGTGTCTCTTGGTAATGGCTGAGCAGTCAGCCTGGTGAATGCTGCAGTGACCTGCTGCAAGCCGTAATCCCTTGCGGGTGCAAGGGGTTGAATATCAACACAGAGTTATTAATTTGGCCCACCCGTAGTGTTGGGGGTGCAGAGAGGTCAGGGATGAGGGGCTCCGGATCTGGCTGGGGTTGTTCCGTGAACCTCATCCTGCCGTCTGGGGTCTCCTGAAGGCAGCGGACTCTCCCTGCAGAGCCTGGGTCTTCAAGCCAGGTCTCTGGGGTAAGTGCAGGGGACAATGGTTTAGCCAAAAGGGTCACTCGTGCGGCAAAGGGCCTTGAATGAATCGCATTGGGGTGTACTCGAATTGGTCACCCACATACAGGTTTTGACAGGCCTGTGGCAAGTAGGGGCACTTAACGGAGTGGCGGCCCACAAATATTTTGGCTCCAGGATGATTGTCCTGTAGGAAGCCCACTCCTTGCTCCACAGAAAACCAAAGGACTGTTCCGATGCGCCTGATGAGCTTTGGGTCAACGGGCCGGGGGTCATCTAGAACCTGCTTGACCCACTCCTCTATAGCCGTTTTATATTCCCACGAAATCTGGGCGTGGGTGGTTATCTCCAACGGGACCTTCGGGTTAAGCCGCCCTCTGGGCGGTGGAGTGGAAACTCCAGCCACCTCCGCCACACCAGCAAGTGTGCGGAGCGGGGCCAGTTCGGGCCTACTAGAAATGGCGGGACCCACCGAGCACGGTGCAGGGGCAGTTGCTGGCTGGACCGGGGCCTCAGGGAGCTGGACTGCTTCTACCTGTAGTTGCGGCCGGGTGGCCGGTTCCAGTGCCTCCTGCTGTCACTTGGCGGTGGTCGCGGCCGTCTCTGGAGCTGGGACGTCAGTTGCTGGAGACATAGATGCCGTCGGTGACGCAGGGACCTCCGGGGTCTGGGCAGCTTTGCTGGCGGTGGCTTCAGCAGGAGCAGGCTTGTCGTCGGCGGCCATCTTGGGGGACATATGGTCTGTGCGTTCAAATGTCACGGAGGGATCCACAGCCTCCGGGATCCGGACTGTAGACGCAACATCATCATCCGTGCGAGCGGGTTAAGGAATGGCGGCCATCTTTACTGGAACAGCCGCGGCCGTCTCGCCACCAGTCGAAGAACTCACAGCCTCTGGGGACACTCCAAAAGCGCTGGGGCCAGCTCTCTTCACAAGCTGAGAGACCCGGATCTCTGGTGGGTGAGTCACGTACACTGGTTCACCCTGTATCGACATTTGGTCCCACTTGGGTGGTGGGAGTGCCATCTTCCTTGCGTCTCCTCTCCCACTCAGTACAGGAAATGAGGGTGGAGCCCAGAGGGAGGAGTCTTCACTCCCTTGGCTCACATTGCAGAGTTCTTGGTGGGCAGGCTTGAGTGTTCCCGCTTCTAGGGGGGCGTAGACATCGATTTCGCGCTCTTGAGAGGGCGTTCTTGAGTTTTCCCACTTCCAAAGGGCATGAAGAAGCGGCGCCATTACAGGAACATGGCAGATTAACCCTTGAAGTGCTGGTGCGCACTGTGTAGTGCTTTCTGGCACCGCAATAAAGGCAATAAAGTCAATTTTCAGGGTTTTCACACAATCTGTAGGCCTTATAGCAGGGATAGGCACACAATCCGATCCTGTTACGCAGTGTTAGGCACACAATTCGATCCTGTTGACACACAGTTAGATCCTGTTATGGCAGGGATAGGCACACAATCCGATCCTGTTCGTGATGCCAAATTTGCAGTGAACAGGAACGGGTGGTTAAATGTTCAGTATTTGTTGTGATGCCAATTGCAGCGTTCGCAGGGTATTATCACAGGGCCCTTCTAAGGTGTTATAACGCACGTCCCAGGTTAGGAATGCCAGAGTGGTGTAATTGCCTATAATGTATTTTTATGGTGATGATAGTGGTGTCAACGGTGTCTCCTACCTGGGTACAGCTGGACTCCTGCCTCACTTGCAATAAATATTAGTGTAGTGATAGTAGGAGTAATAGAGGGCAGAAATTGATATCCAGACCTTTGGTAAAGTTCAAACTTATCTTTACTGAGGGTAACTTTCATCCAAGCAAGGTACAGCTTTGGTCCTTGGTCCCAGCAGGCTTTGGCAATGGTTGGCAGGAATGAATCTTCTGCTCTGTAAACCTGGAGCTTGCAGGAAAGGACGTCTGCTTAGTAGTTCTAAAACTGTGGCAGGAATTTGGCTTCTGAACTTCTTTTTGTCTTCTGCTTTATAGGGACAGACTAGCTGAGGAGGAATATGGCTTATCCTGGGTCTCTGGACTTTACTCACAGTTATATTCTCAGGGAATGCTTTCTTCCTGGAACTGGAGGTTGTCTGCTTGCTTCATCCAGCTGAGGCTGCAGGGCTCAGGATGGGGATTGTGATTAATGTCTCAGCTGAGACAAGATCCTGGCTTGGTTCCCTATATCAGGGAGCTCCTAACACGCACACCCTACCATAAGCAGGGGGTGGGCTGCACTCCTCACTAACTTCCTTCTCCACCCAGGGTGTAGGCTGTGGGAATAGTCCACACCTCCACAGAGGGGGAGCTAAGCTGGAATGAACCATTCCAGCTTAGATATACTAAACTGTAGCTAACTCCTTACCAATCCATTGCTGCCACCTGCTAGTGAACATGGGAAATTACAACAATAATTGTATTTAACATGGTTTATGCACATTTGTGAATGACATAATGTAAAATCAAATCAGATGACAATGTAAAGGATCTTAGAAGACAGTAGCGGGGTAAAGGCGTATAGTAACACAACTCTGGGGTGTTACATAGACACCACCTCATGCTACCTCTAGGGGTGAGAGCAATGACAGATTGCAAAAGTGACCAAAACACCAGCCAAGGATGAGAACAGAGAAAAGGTCTGTGGTCACCACCTGCAGAACAACTCTTTTATAGGGGTTGTCTTGCTTGCAGTGTTGTCTTCATGGGACAACACTGAAAATATGACACTTTGATACAATATAAAATAGTCAGTCTACAGTGTACTCACTTTTGTTGCCAGCAATTTAGACATTATTAACTGTGTGGTGAGTTATTTTGAGGGTACACCAAATTTACACTGTTATACAAGCTGTACACTGACTACTTTACATTGTATCAAAATGTCATATCTCCAGTGTTGTCCCATGAAAATGTATAATAAAATATTTACAAAAATGTGAGGGGTGTATTCACTTTTGTGAGATACTGTATGCATGATTACTGCAGCAATAACCACAGTGTAGTAGCAATCTACCTGTGTTTGTTGAGTTGAAATTAAGCACCACTCCTCAATCATTCATTCGCCATTTACATATTTTCGGTTTCCTCACGGTCACAATTTCATTTTTTTGAGGGTAGGTGATTTCAATTCAATTAAGCAGCATATATACGTAATATATACGTAATTACTGCAGCAATACCCACGGTGTGGCAGCAAGCTACCTTAAGGAGAAATTGAGCATCAAGCCTCAGTCATCTGTTCATTTTTCCACATGGTTGAAAATTTTTAGAGGGGTTTAAATTTCTTTAAGGCGCAGCATAAATGTATGTGAATACTGCGTCAATATCAAAATTTTCTCACAGTCCTGGCAAAGCTGGAGCCTGCAGTGCATCATGCACTGCCACTAATGCCTGAGGATCAGTTCTGCGTACTCAATTTCCACACGGTAACATTTTTAAAATATTTGGGATCTAGCGGTTAACACTGTTTAAATTTTTACATTTTTTGCCCCCTCCATTAAATTTTTTTGAAGGTGCACAGTCACTGCATGATTTTAGTGGATTACTGCATCAATAATCCATTTTGTCATAGTCTAAGCAAAGCTGGAGCTTGCAATGCATCATGCCACTGCCACTAATGCTTGAGGGACAGTTCCATGTACTCACTTTCCATGTGGTTGAAATAAAAAATAAAAAATATAGAAATGTTCTCACAGTCCAGGCAGGCTGAATGCGATCAATAGACCCCTCCTTGCTGCTGTTGCCCCATCTTGCCACTCTTGTCTGCCTACCTACCATAATGTTCTGTACGGCTGCTGTTGCAGGGTGCATCATGCCACTAGTGCCACTTGCCAACCATTACGTTCTCCCAAGCTATTTTTTTTTCTCATAACACTGTGTGTGTTTAAACATAATCTGCCTCCAAATCAGGCCAAATTTTTGGAAGCTTTGGAATATGAAAAAGCATGAGACATACCGGCTCAATGTGTTTTTAAATACATTGTATGTTAACGCCGTCAACCTACCCAAAGCTATGTATGTCAGTGTCACTCAGGCATCGTTACTATTGCTGTCATTGCGTACCAGAGCTTGGGGAGGGGAGGGGGGAAAATCTGAACAAAAATAAACAAAAATAGATAACAAATTTTCCTAACAAGTCCTAGGAGGCTCTAGGATATACTAACTTTCAGGGCAATTGGAACAACTTTGGTTCAGCCTAAACCTATTCAGGTCTAAACCAAACATTTAAAAAAATTCGGCAAACCGGACTTGAAACTAATCTTGAATGGTTCGCTCATCTGTAATATATATAATAAAACAAATAAAATGCGTATGTAATATAATTAAGTTACATTTACTTTGCAAATGGGTAAAGTTCCTAGGACAAAAAGAGGTTGTGTGCATGATCATGCCATATCCAAGGTCAGTCACTTATATTGTTACCTATCAATAAAAAGTTTAATATCTATTGTCGATATAACCATATCAGGGCTGAAAACATATATGTATGTAACAGTGCTTAGTTGGTCAATTAGTAGAACTATTTTATTTCATTTTAAATTTTTATAGTGTTGTTATCATCACTCTACTTCTCCCTGTTAGATGTGGGCTATGAACTCTTCTGGCACAGTTGTTGTAAATGGAATCGAATCCACTTTTCTTTGGTAATCCAGAGCATATGCACATAGAAAACGTGATGGGGGTCTGCCCATTATCATAGTTTTAAATTGAATTTCATTAAAAGCTGAAGCAGTTGTCTCAGATGGCAACGTGTAAGCTCCAGTTACTTTTCAGAGCAGAAATAACTCCATCATGAACCATCTCAATGCTCAGGAGGCTTCATTTCATATCTCAAATGCATCACAGTGTTATAGTGGTCAGTTAATTAAAGTTATACTGTACTGATAGCCTACTTTGATAGCAAAAATTGGTAGTGCAGCACAATGACTTCATAAAGCATCTTTTCCTCTTTGAGTTCATGTCTACAAGCGCTGCAGTCAATGCAGAAGATTACACATCCCTGTGGTGATTTGTGCAATATTTTGTCAATCTGATTGAAATGTGTGATGTCTGGTCCCCATAGTTTAATTTAGAACAATTAAGGTTCAGAGTACACGAGCTGGCAAAGCACATTACAAACAATGACTGCAGAATATACTGCAAATCAATCCCCACTAAATCACCCTGAAAATCCCTGCTAACACAACAAAGACATTCAAAGGCCAGCTCCTCTAATATCTTCTCTTCTGCTCCGGTGCATGCTAAGTGCTGTCTACTTCAACCCATATTAGTCTACAAAAACAATACATCTTATATCACAATAAATAAATGCTATAGTAATTTCATATTTAGCAAAATTACTGATGGCAAAAATAGTTTGTCAGCTGCCAGCGCTCTACTGTCACTCATCATCTAGGTTTAAGCTGGATGTAGTGTCATGTAATGTGTATGCATCTAAAACACATTCTCTGTCAGCTGTACACAATGAAAGTTTTTGTTTGCTTTTCTCCAACCACATAATTAAATGTTTCATTCCACTTTCAGAAACTATATTTGGTAATGAATAGTCATGCAATTTTCCAATATATTTTCTGTATCAGTTCCTTGTGGTTTTCAAGATCTCTGCTTGCTGGCATTCAATAAAAACAGTGATGTGCATGAAATTCAGTTCTGGACACATGGGGCATATACACTGCAGATTCATGGGTGGAAAATCTGTAACATATTACAGTATCAGCAACGTGGCTAAGATTTTTAAAAATCTCATCCACTCTCCACAGAAATAATCTGCGGTGGGAAATGACCCGTGGTGTGTCTTTCAAATCCTCAGCATGGCCATTTATGCTGTGGATTTCCACTGCAGATTTCACTTTTTGCAAGGTATATGGTGAAATCCGTGATATCCATATGTGGCAGTTAGTGTTGAGCGAATCAAAGTGAAATGAATTGACTTTGATCTGAAATTCAGGAAGAATTAGATTTGCCACGAAGCTGAATTTCCTCGCGCTTTGTTGTACCGAATCAATTTTTCCTGACATGGCAATAAAAAAATATATATAGTAAAAAATACTCATCTCATCCATTTGCCTGCATAGAGGCCTTCTCGCCAACTTGATTGAAGAAACTGCGAGAAATCTCGCATGCGGTGACATCACCACGTCAGCGCACTGGCCGGGCCCAGTGATGTCATGATGCAAACATTATATATGGATAAAGCCTCACTCTGATATAATAAAATCCAAGACTCTCAGCCAATATAATTTGATCAAAACACATCTGTGCCCGCATACCCGCACCAAGGTGGTCTCAGTCAGGCAAGTCCTACTCTAAACCTACCTATGCCTGCATATAGTGTGCTAGTACATACACTACGTGCAGAATTATTAGGCAAATGAGTATTTTGACCACATCATCCTCTTTATGCATGTTGTCTTACTCCAAGCTGTATAGGCTCGAAAGCCTACTACCAATTAAGCATATTAGGTGATGTGCATCTCTGTAATGAGAAGGGGTGTGGTCTAATGACATCAACACCCTATATCAGGTGTGCATAATTATTAGGCAACTACCTTTCCTTTGGCAAAATGGGTCAAAAGAAGGACTTGACAGGCTCAGAAAAGTCAAAAATAGTGAGATATCTTGCAGAGGGATGCAGCACTCTTAAAATTGCAAAGCTTCTGAAGCGTGATCATCGAACAATCAAGCGTTTCATTCAAAATAGTCAACAGGGTCGCAAGAAGCGTGTGGAAAAACCAAGGCGCAAAATAAGTGCCCATGAACTGAGAAAAGTCAAGCGTGCAGCTGCCAAGATGCCACTTGCCACCAGTTTGGCCATATTTCAGAGCTGCAACATCACTGGAGTGCCCAAAAGCACAAGGTGTGCAATACTCAGAGACATGGCCAAGGTAAGAAAGGCTGAAAGACGACCACCACTGAACAAGACACACAAGCTGAAACGTCAAGACTGGGCCAAGAAATATCTCAAGACTGATTTTTCTAAGGTTTTATGGACTGATGAAATGAGAGTGAGTCTTGATGGGCCAGATGGATGGGCCCGTGGCTGGATTGGTAAAGGGCAGAGAGCTCCAGTCCGACTCAGACGCCAGCAAGGTGGAGGTGGAGTACTGGTTTGGGCTGGTATCATCAAAGATGAGCTTGTGGGGCCTTTTCGGGTTGAGGATGGAGTCAAGCTCAACTCCCAGTCCTACTGCCAGTTTCTGGAAGACACCTTCTTCAAGCAGTGGTACAGGAAGAAGTCTGCATCCTTCAAGAAAAACATGATTTTCATGCAGGACAATGCTCCATCACACGCGTCCAAGTACTCCACAGCGTGGCTGGCAAGAAAGGGTATAAAAGAAGAAAATCTAATGACATGGCCTCCTTGTTCACCTGATCTGAACCCCATTGAGAACCTGTGGTCCATCATCAAATGTGAGATTTACAAGGAGGGAAAACAGTACACCTCTCTGAACAGTGTCTGGGAGGCTGTGGTTGCTGCTGCACGCAATGTTGATGGTGAACAGATCAAAACACTGCCAGAATCCATGAATGGCAGGCTTTTGAGTGTCCTTGCAAAGAAAGGTGGCTATATTGGTCACTGATTTGTTTTTGTTTTGTTTTTGAATGTCAGAAATGTATATTTGTGAATGTTGAGATGTTATATTGGTTTCACTGGTAAAAATAAATAATTGAAATGGGTATATATTTGTTTTTTGTTAAGTTGCCTAATAATTATGCACAGTAATAGTCACCTGCACACACAGATATCCCCCTAAAATAGCTAAAACTAAAAACAAACTAAAAACTACTTCCAAAAATATTCAGCTTTGATATTAATGAGTTTTTTGGGTTCATTGAGAACATGGTTGTTGTTCAATAATAAAATTAATCCTCAAAAATACAACTTGCCTAATAATTCTGCACTCCCTGTATAGCTGTGTGTGCTCCTCCTCTCATTGGTTGCTTGATGCACACAGAGGTAACAAGAAGCAGCACACTATATGTGCAGAGTGTCCGCTCTTCTGACTATAGATGCCCAACAGCATAGATAGGTTTCAAGTATGTCCTGCCTGATTAAGACCACCTTGGCGCTGGTAGGCAGGCACAGATGTGTTTTGATCAAAATATATTGGCTAAGAGTCTCAGATTTTATCATATCAGTATGAGGGCTTAGTCCATATATTTTGTTTGCATTTATTGTGTTTTTTTAATTTATAAATGCTGCCATGCACATCCGTGCAGGATGTTTTGTTTATTTTTCTGTGATTTTTAGCTTAGGCAATATGGCCGCCTCCATAATCATATCATATTCAGGAGATAAAATTAAAAAAAATCTACAATCAGATAAGAACAGATTAGAAAAAAAAATACGTTTAATTATCTAGTAAATTATTTTGTTTTAAATAGTACAAAAAAAATATATAGGGGACATATTCCCTTTAAACAGAAATGAAGCTATGTACAGTAGCCTACATTAGAATACAGGATGATATGAATTCAGTCAGATAGTTACTAGTGCATCAATAAAACACATAGTTACAAAACAATATAAATGTTACAAGTATAGACAGTAGTATCATGTTAGTGTAGAGTAGATGTGTTTACTGAATCGGCTGTTAATGAAGCCTAAATCACAGTAGATACCGTTGCTACACAGACTATCAGTCACACATTGACCAGTATTGATAATACATACACGTCAAACAAGAACAGTATTTCTACCTACATCACAGTAAGCTGGTTTATTTGGTCACCAAACATGAAAGGGGCTATTAATAAAAACACCTAAAAGATTTATAAACTGTGATTAACTGCAATAAAACTCACGTGTTTTGCAAGCTCTATGGAGAAATGTTATATACCAATCTACTGGACTCAGGGACAGACTGGGAACTAAAAGTGGCCCAGGAAAAAAAGGTAGGCAGGGCCAGCAATACATTAGTGCAGGGAAATATACTAACCCAAATGAACCAAATATCACAGTGCAGCAGAAAATACTGCCACCTGCGCCAGAGTATTCAACTGTATCGCTTTCCTGAGGGCATTTATACAGTTAAATTCAGGAAGGTACCTGTGGCTGCTGACCAGGTGCATAAGAGAGAATCAGATCATTATGAACCTGGCTAGCGGCAGTGAGGAGGGCTTGGCTGGCCTTCCTAGGCATCGGCCCATCAGGAAATTTCCCTGAAGAGTCTATGGCCAATCCACCCCTGACTGGACTTGCTGTATTCAGCACCCCCAAAGGGCAGGAGGCAGTGGAAAAATCGGAGTTGCAGTATGTGCAAAACTCGCACTATTAATACCCTCATCACTCCCCCTACCTGACAGTGGCGGTACGGCCTCTACAAAGCACCCCTGTTCATTTTAGCTGGTGTCTCACAGGCTCAAAGCCCACCCTTTTAAACAAGAATAACTTGAGTTTCAATATGTTTCCCTTTAACTATTTAGATTCTTTATGAGACAAAAAAGAATATTAATAATAGGGACATGGAGCACATGGATTCACTGTGCACTATTGAACAGCAACAAGCAGAGGTCTTGTACATATTTTCAGTAGTGTTGAGTGAATCGGAGCATCTGAAGTGGACTTTGATCCGAATTTCAGGGAAAATTAGATGCGCCGCAAAGTCGAATTTCCTCGTGCTTCATGGTAACGAATCAATTTTCCCTGAAATGGCGGTAAAAAAAAAATCATCCTCACCTCATCTATTTGAGCACAATGAAGCTTCCGCGGCCATCTTGATTAAGGATCTTGTGCGAAAATGTATGATGTCACCACGCTGGCCAGCATGATGAGATCATCACACACCACACAAGATTTTGCGCGGAATCTTCAATCAAGATGACAGCGGCGGCCTCTTCGTGCTCAAATGGATAAGGTGAGTATTATTTTTTTTTTTTTTTTTTTTTACCAATTAACCCCTAAAGCCCTATTTTTTTTTATCTCAGATACTGAAATCAGCGATGAACGAGGCATCTAAGGGGTTCAATGATGGGTGGTGGCGCAATTGCCGTTCCCCGTCGTTGCACCCACTACTTACAAAGAAATGTGCTTCATGCTAAAGTAATTTGTTACAAAGCGAATTTCTTTGTGAAATTTGGTGAAGCAGCTGAATTGAAGTTTTGTAAACTTCGGCAATCTCAAATTTTTAGTATACATAATATAATATTAATTTGCTAAAACAGAAATGCCCCTTTAACCTTTGACTTTAAAGGGGTTCTCCAGGGGTGATTTAAAATGGCTGCCAGCACCCTGTCCTAGAATGTGAGCAGGTTTGGTTGTTACTACTTGCAGAGCTGCCTAGGGGGGTGAGGAGGCAGGGTCTCACTGCTCTACGACAGATGGTAATGATGTGATCCTGCCTACAATATGTTATCATGGCTGAGCAGCCTGACACGTAGAATTCACCAATATGTAGTATATGCAAGTGCCAGAGTGTAGGGTGTAGCGAGGCCATTTAAATCATTCCCAGAGAACCCCTTTAAGGCAGCTGCATCTCCAATGGCTTTTGCATAATAAGGAGTATTGTGACTATCGGGGTAAGAAATTACTTGAATTGAATGTCATTATCTAAACTAATTTCAGGATTACAGCAGTGCCGAGTGATGAACTTTTCTGTTGTATAATTTACAGCATCTTCATTTCTTATTTCAAAGTATATAATGTATAACGTGGACTGGAGGGGAGCAGTTCAATTACATCTATATTCCATGAAAAGTGCCCTGTTTACAAACTTCCATAATACAGCCTGACAAGCTGGTAGGAACGAAGCCTGAAATCAACATTTTCTGTAGCAGCCCTGCTTTATCAGAAAGCTACCACTTCTACAAGAAGCGAATCAGGGAAACCAAAGTTCAGAGTGGAGCAATTGTTTTCCAACAGTTTAAATGATAGAGAAATCAGGGCCAACTTCAAAAGAAGGTGAATTAGTATGACAACTTCCCAAAATGAGGCCTCTCGGTTGATCATCTGATCACTTCTGGTCTGGCTACCAAATTTCCTACTAGCTTTTTATGATCATGTGAAGTCACCATTTCCTTTGTAGTTACCACTACAGTGAAATGTACTATTGCATCTTAGTTATTTAATATATGGTCAATCATATAATACACTGTTGTGCCAAGTCCACCCAAGTGGTTCTTCATTCTAAGGAAGGAGACCCCCAAAGTGGAGATAATTTCCTTAACATCGATGATTAGCTGAACAGATCGACTCTCAAATAAAACATATCTGTGGTCATTTCTATGGGTTTTAAAATATGACCCTATTAAAGTTTACAGACTGTATCCTTTCTAATGTTTGCGTCAAGCACTTTTCCTGAAATATTGTCTTTCTTTTGAAAGACTTTTATGTATATTTCCTGTTTTGATCAATACGTAAAAAAGGACTCCATGTGGACAAGCTGTATAGAAGAGGTGGTTACTAAAAGGCACCACTTTACTCATAAGTGCAACAAGAAATGTGAGAGACTGAAAGCTTACTCCAGATGACTAACCCACAGCACAAGTTTACAGGGAGTAGATTTACATTAGAGTCGTATGTGGCCATTTGGAACCTTTCTGACTTTAAGGAAAGAGCCTGGAGTATTGATCTTTTGTGGATTTGTGTAAAGCCTCCCTTTCACTTGGATGACAATAAGCTATTCCCGACAATCACAGTTTGTAGTAGAAAAAAAAAGACTTTTGAGGCTGAGCTGAAGATTTTAAGCCCTATGACTATTTCTGACATATTTGGATCAACTTAACAAGGGATTATTTTCAGCTCTTAGTTGATGACTAAATGGTATTACAGTTCTGAGTCTCTTGCATATAAATGTGTACCAAGCATTTGACCACCCACCTGTAAAAAAGTTGCTATGATATTATCATATACTTTATGATGTTATATTAGTTTTTCCCAAAAATTTCTGTTATATAACAGTATTCTAATAATTCTATATGAATCTATATGAACCTGCACCCAAAAATAGTAAAATATTACCCTGCAGTTAAATACTTGAAGACCTATCCTCAGGATAGTCAGGGCCGGCCCTTCCATATAGGCAAGAAGGGCAATTGCCCCCGAGTCCTAAGGGGCCCCCCCGCGCCGGCCCGCAACTAACTATATTTTCGTGGGGGCAGTGGCGGCAGGACAGTCACACGGAGATGAGCGCTTCCATTGTGGAAGCGCTCATCTCAAGTCATCTGTATCGCCGTCCTCAGGACAGCGATACAGATGGCTGTGCAGCAGGGCAGGGGAGGGAGAGGTGTGTCCCTTCTACTTCCTCTGATAGACTGCAGGCACTAGGCCGGCAGCCTATCAGAGACCGGCGCAGGCGGCGCGATGACGTCATTGCGCCACCTGAGCCGTACAGCGCGGGACACAGGCCGGAAGAGGCCTGCATCGCATCGCTGACATGGAGGTAAGTATAAGTGTAATTTTTTTTGTGTACAATACAGGTGGCTACTGGCACATGATGGGGGGCTCTGGCTACTGGCACATGTTGATGGGGGGCTCAGGCTACTGGCACATGATCGGGGTGGAATCTGGCTACTGGCACATGATGGGGGGGCTCTGGCTACTAGCACATGATAGGGGGGCTCTGGCTACTGGCACATGATAGGGGGGGTCCTCTGGCTGCTGGCACATGATATGGGGGGGCTCTTGTTACTGACACATGATGGTGGGGGGGCTCTTATTACTGGCACATGATTCGGGGGCATCTATGAGGGCACATTTTACTGGCACATTATTGGGGGACATTTTACTGCCACATTATTGGGGGACATCTATGGGGGCACTTATTGCTGGCACATTATTGGGGGCAATTATTACTGGCACATTGGGGGCACCTCTTACTGGCACATTATTGTTGGGCACTATAGGGGCATCTACTGAGGCCACAAAGAATGGTTATTTTATATGGGGACTCTGTATAGGGGCATTTTATACTGGGACACATTATGGTGGGTACTATGGGGAAGGGGGGAGAGGAGTACTATGGGGTCATCAACGGGGCACTGAGAAGGGGTATTTTATACTTACAAATTATGGGGGACACTGAGGGCATCTACTGGGGCATTATAT
This sequence comes from Bufo bufo, assembly GCF_905171765.1. Lineage (NCBI taxonomy): Eukaryota > Metazoa > Chordata > Amphibia > Anura > Bufonidae > Bufo > Bufo bufo. The sequence continues at coordinate 651,872,159 of NC_053389.1, forward strand.
ATGGGGAATTTTATACTGGTACATTATGGGGGGCACTAGGAGGGAGGGGGGAGAGGAGCACTCTGGGGGCATTTACTGGGGGCACTATATAGGGGTATTTTATACTGGCACATTATGGGGGCACTATGGGGACATTAGCTCAACTGGGGGCATTACAAGGGGGTATTTTTTGCACTGTCACATTACAAGGAGAATAATTTCTATGGGGGGGGCATTATGGTGGGCTTTATTACTCCCCCATGGTATGAGCCCCCTAGTAGCAGCACCAGCCTCTCCCTGCTCTGCTATCCCTCTGCCCATTCTCCAAATCCTTATTATGAAATCTAAACACAACATCAGCTCCACCGAGCCCCCGGCCAAAGTGTTGAAGTGGTGTCCGAGATCCCCAAGGGTCAAGCCAAGTAACTGTAAGTTTTCATATGAAATATGTTTATTTTATACACATATACCATACACTGTGCCCCACAATATACAGTTTCTTCTGTAAAAGTCATCAAGTGTCATGGGGGGGGGCCTTATTGTTTTTCGCCCCAGGGCCCCATTTCCCCTAGAACCGGCCCTGAGGATAGTGTTCAAAAAAATGTAGTCTTGCTGGGATATTATGAGATAATAGTAACCATACAGAACAATTAGACGTTTTGGTCCTTTCAAGAACTTTATCAACAGTCAATCTGTATTATGCAAGGAGTATGTGACTCCTTCCTGGATCGCTGGATGGCCGATCAGATACTGAGGACCTATCCTGAGGATAGGTCATCAGTAGTAGACACCTGGACAACTTAAAAACTTCAATAGGTTTATTTTGGCAAAACATGCACAATGCAGAGTTAAGGGGTCAGCCTTAGGGGCCAGGGTTGGCCTTAGGGGTATGGGAACTGGACAATCCTAAAGCACACATATGTTTCTCTATCTAAATGAGACACCTTAGATGGTCTGTCACCCAAGGCTTGTGATTACCATTAGAGATGAGCGAATATTTAAAAAATTTGATTTGCCGTTTCACCAAATTTTTTTGGGAAAAATTTGGTTCGATCTGAATCTATTCACAGGGAATTATGTTAAAAAACAGCTTTTTCCTGACTGCAGAGAGCCGGTGTAGAACACTGTGCCTTGCAGTAACACGCATAGGCAGTCTGCTTTGGTAGTGAAATAATACTTTGAGTCCGTATGACATGCAGATGACAGGAGTCGCTCTTAGAATCACTGCACACTTCACTTATTTAGGCAGTCACGGGGCCAAAACTGACCAAATAACTCAAGTATGAACTCAGCCTTACAAGTCGATGTTAGTGCCAAGAAGAAGCGCACTCCTTTTACACCGTTATCAGCTGATTCCACATAGAAGTCAACAGAACCTGTTTCATTAAACACTTATACAAGTAGAGCCCCCCTGACAGAGTGGACAGGGTGTCAGCCAGTGTGTTTGGCACCCGGGGTGGGTCATTTCTCTGCCCCCCCCCTCCCCAATACTTGACCACATACCTCTTAAATCCAGGGACATCTCCTGTCATGTAGACCTTCTCTTTCCTCTTCTCCTCCGTTAGACCGCCATGACAAATTCTTTCAGCCACATCTCGTCTCTACAGAGTTTGTAACACAGACACATTAGATTTCTCAATTTCTCCATCAACCCCCCCCCCCTTCCCCATCCTGGTGTCCTCACAGTGTCATCCTGCTGCCACCCCCAATACTGTGCCCGTTGTGCTCCCCAATGCCCCAGGTACTATACTGCTGAAAAAATAGTGACCCTAATAGACATAAATTGGGGTCATTTGTCAAACTGGTGTAAAGTAGAACTGGATTTCCAAAAGAGCTGTCATATATGAAAGGTGGAATCTGATTGGCTGCTATGGGCAACTAAGCCGGTTCTACTTTACACCAGTTTAATAAATTACCCCAATTGTCCCTATAGTGTCTACAGCAGCTATAATGTCCCCTAGAGTGCCCCCAGTAATAACACCCTATATTGTAGTCCAGGTAATAATCCCTGTATAGTGTCCCCAAAAATAATAGAATTGCCCCTACAGTGCCTCCCCAATAGATACGCCCCCCCATGCTTCCCCCCCACACAGTAATTTCTCCTACACTGCTCCCCACACAGAAATTTACCCCACACTGCCCCCCACACAGTAGTGTCCCCCACACAGTAGCGTATCCCACACTGCCCCCCACACAGTAGTGTCCCCCACACAGTAGTGTCCCCCACACTGCACCCCACACAGTAGTGTCCCCCACACTGCCCCCCACACAGTAGTGTCCCCAACACTGCATCTATACAGTAGTGTACCCCCACACTGCCCCCATACAGTAGTGTCCCCCACACAGTAGTGTCCCTCACACTTCCCCCCACACAGTAGTGTCCCCCACACTGCCCCCCACACAGTAGTGTCCCCCACACTGCCCCCCACACAGTAGTGTCCCCCACGCTGCCCCCACACAGTAGTGTCCCCCCACATTACCCATATAGTAATTTTCCCCCACATAGTAATCTATCCCATAATAATTTGCCCGCACACAGTATCCCACCATATTCCCCCACACGTCCTCCTGTGTGCACCCCCTCATGTCCCCCAACTTGGCACATAAAATAAAATAAAAAAATTTGCCCCCACACAGTATCCCACCATATTTTCCCCCACACGTCCTCCTGTGTGCACCCCGGCCCCCTCATGTCCCCCAAAGTTGGCACATAAAATAAAAAAAAAAACAAGAAAAAATAAACTAAAAGCTATATATTTACCTGCGCTTGCTCGCAGAGTCCCGGCACAGACGCGCGATGACATCATCACGCGCTCCTGCCCTGGGATTTCACTACCACATAGGCTTTAGGCCTAATAGGCCTGAAGCCTATGGCGGTGATCGGCGGCTGGGCATGGAACTATGTGCTCCGTTCCCTGCCCCGCCGCAGTATGTGGGTGTCAGCGCTTCAGCAATGAGGCACGCCACTGGTGTCAGCAGTAAGTTTGTGTTGACGTCACTGATTATTTTGCCCTTCCTCTGATCCATCAAAACAATAACCCACAAAAAAACGGATCCTGTCTGTTGAGCATCCGACTCAACTCGGTCAGCATTTGGTCAGTAGTCAGTATTGCAAATGCCAAAAAAACAGGAGTGGATCCAAAACAGAGATGACACGTGAACGGAATATTTGAAAGTCTTCTGTGCTTTGTACCCACTGCTGCTGTTGGCTACCAAATCATAAGCCAATTCTGATGGGACCATACAGGCCTTACAGCTGCTACACAGACAGGATCTGTTGTGTGTCTCATTTTACCTTCTTTCTGACAGATCAGAAGAAGGGTCAAATAAATGATGATGTCAGCCAGGCTGAAAGGCAAAATAGTGGCCCAGTCATGAAGTGGGGAGGGTGGGAACAGCATGAGAAGTCCACAGAGTGGCCCTATGACATAGTGATGAGGTGGAATCAGCATGAGGAGACCACAGAGTGGCCCAAAGACAGTCTGGAGGTGGCGGCAGCATCAGGAGGCCACAGAGTGGCACAATGACAGAGTGTGGAGGTGGCGGCAGCATCAGAAGGCCACAGAGTGGTAAGGTGATATAGAGTGGAGGTGGGTGGCAATACCAGTACCCGCTGAAGATGATGGGTGAAAGAAGGAGCATTTGGCATCAGATATGTGGTAGCCAGAAGAAACCGGTTTCTTTTGTCAAAGTGTTGGTGTTGCACCATGTATAATCTAGTCTCATGCATCAGGAATTGGTGGGTGAAAATCCTGTCTGATCCACGCCTGATTTATCTTGACAAAGGTCAGTCTCTCCACATTTTGGGTGGACAGGTAACTATGGCCCTCGCCGCACTAAACACC
>NC_053389.1:658079647-658195733 GCF_905171765.1 Bufo bufo
ATCATAGTGTCATCCACAGAACACCATTAGTTCAAAACCCACCAAAAGCACACATTTTTGTTCAAAATATTTTTTTCTTATTTTCCTCCTCAAAAACCTAGGTGCATCTTATGGGCAGGTGCGTCTTATAAGGCGAAAAATACGGTAGTGTAGCTGATAGGTTCTGCTGTCCATACATACATGCTACAGACATAGTGCTGTGATGTTACAAGTTCACAACAATACTTAGTGCACCAATCAGTAATATGTACAATCAGTAAAATGTGAAGTTGCACGTATTGCGCCAAAATATGTGCATCATTAATTGCCGATTTGCGCAATTGCAAATATATTGAAGCACTCTATCTGCATATAAAGCTATTGTAATGTTCTGCCGTGCCAACTATTTTCTCCAGTCTCAGGAAACTTCTAGCAGCTCGGAAAATGTAGCAAAAGTGACACACGCCTGTATTGCGTGCATAATATGCGCATATTACATTGCCGATTTTCGCAATCAAGAAAATAATGGCGAATTCTCGAATTTTCAAATTTATGAGGAATATTCGCCAAAATATTCGCAAAATATTGCAAATTCGAATATTGCCCCTGCCGCTCATCACTATCCATAAAGTACAAGCTGATTTGGACTCTCCAAGTATTTGGGTATCTACAGTCGTGGCCAAAAGTTTTGAGAATGACACAAATATTAGTTTTCACAAAGTTTGCTGCTAAACTGCTTTTAGATCTTTGTTTCAGTTGTTTCTGTGATGTAGTGAAATATAATTACACGCACTTCATACGTTTCAAAGGCTTTTATCGACAATTACATGACATTTATGCAAAGAGTCAGTATTTGCAGTGTTGGCCCTTCTTTTTCAGGACCTCTGCAATTCGACTGGGCATGCTCTCAATCAACTTCTGGGCCAATTCCTGACTGATAGCAACCCATTCTTTCATAATCACTTCTTGGAGTTTGTCAGAATTAGTGGGTTTTTGTTTGTCTACAATCTGAGGATTGACCACAAGTTCTCAATGGGATTAAGATCTGGGGAGTTTCCAGGCCATGGACCCAAAATGTCAACGTTTTGGTCCCCGAGCCACTTAGTTATCACTTTTGCCTTATGGCACGGTGCTCCATCGTGCTGGAAAATGCATTGTTCTTCACCAAACTGTTGTTGGATTGTTGGAGGAAGTTGTTGTTGGAGGGTGTTTTGGTACCATTCTTTATTCATGGCTGTGTTTTTGGGCAAAATTGTGAGTGAGCCCACTCCTTTGGATGAGAAGCAACCCCACACATGAATGGTCTCAGGATGCTTTACTGTTGGCATGACACAGGCCTGATGGTAGCGCTCACCTTTTCTTCTCCGGACAAGCCTTTTTCCAGATGCCCCAAACAATCGGAAAGAGGCTTCATCGGAGAATATGACTTTGCCCCAGTCCTCAGCAGTCCATTCACAATACTTTCTGCAGAAGATCAATCTGTCGCTGATGTTTTTTTTGGAGAGAAGTGGCTTCTTTGCTGGCCTTCTTGACACCAGGCCATCTTCCAAAAGTCTTCGCCTCACTGTGCGGGCAGATGCACTCACACTTGCCTGCTGCCATTCCTGAGCAAGCTCTGCACTGGTGGCACTCCGATCCCGCAGCTGAATCCTCTTTAGGAGACGATCCTGGCGCTTGCTGGACTTTCTTGGACGCCCTGAAGCCTTCTTAACAAGAATTGAACCTCTTTCCTTGAAGGTCTTGATGATCCTATAAATTGTTGATTGAGGTGCAATCTTAGTAGCCACAATATCCTTGCCTGTGAAGCCATTTTTATGCAACGCAATGATGGCTGCACGCGTTTCTTTGCAGGTCACCATGGTTAACAATGGAAGAACAATGATTTCAAGCCTCACCCTCCTTTTAACATGTCAAGTCTGCCATTTTAACCCAATCAGCCTGACATAATGATCTCCAGCCTTGTGCTCGTCAACATTCTCACCTGAGTTAACAAGACGATTACTGAAATGATCTCAGCAGGTCCTTTAATGACAGCAATGAAATGCAGTTGAAAGTTTTTTTGGGATTAAGTTAATTTTCATGGCAAAGAAGGACTATGCAATTCATCTGATCACTCTTCATAACATTCTGGAGTATATGCAAATTGCTATTATAAAAACTTAAGCAGCAACTTTTCCAATTTCCAATATTTATCTAATTCTCAAAACTTTTGGCCACGACTGTACATGGCAAATTAGATTTAATCTGGATAAAATTAAAGTTATGCATATAGGTACAAATAATTTACATGCATTACATGTCCTAGGGCAGTGACCGCGAACCTTTTAGAGACCGAGTGCCCAAACTGCGACCCAAAACCCACTTATTTATCACAAAGTGCCAACACCGCAATTTTACCTTTCTACTACAGTCCAATCTAGTATATCCTCCATGAACTTTATCAATTAGCTATAATAGTCTGCCTATATTCAATGCGCTGCCTGTGCTGTTCATAGTGCGCCGTGCGCTGATTAATGGCAGGAAAAGTCTAAGGCATATTGGAAAACCATACACTCTGGGTGCCACCTCTGACACTCGTGCCATAGGTTCACCACCACTATCCTAGGGACACTGGCACTAGGAGATTTACTTGTAGAATAGGATCTGGGTGATCATGGACTAAATAACAGCATACAATGACAATCAGCTGCTTCTAAGGCCACCAGAATACTGTCATGTATTAAACTATTAAGTTGTGGGACAAGGCAGTAAGAATACTACTTTACAAAGGTTTGGTGCAGCCTCATTTGGAATATGCAGTTCAGTACTGGGCATGCAGTTCATTACAGGTAGTGTTGAGTGAATCAAAATATCCGAAGTGGACTTTGATCCGAATTTCAGGGAAAATTCGATTAGCTGCAAAGCCAAATTTCCTCCTGTTTTGTGGTAAAGAATCAATTTTGCGTGAAATGGCAGAAAAAATCATACTCACCTTATCTATTTGATTGAAGATCCCACGCAAAATCTTGTGTGTAATGACATCTTGCACTGTGCAAGATTTCGAGTGGGATCTTCAATCAAGACGGCGCTCAAATGGATAAGGTGAGTATTATTATTAGAGATGAGTGAATTGAAGCTTATGAAGTGGAATTCAATCCGAATTTTAGGAAAAATTAGATTTGCACCGAATGCGAATTTCCTTGCGCTTCATGGTAATGAATCACATTTTTTCCTAAAATGGCTGCTACGCGTGTGAGGACATGGGGCAAGGAACTCTGGGAAGGCGGGATCACCCATACTGATATGCATGTAGCCAATCAGCAGCCATCCAGCCCTGTGATGTCACAGCCCTATAAATACAGCGGCCATCTTAGATTCTGCCATTCACCAGCATACTTAGTGCAGGGAGAGACGTGTCTGCAGGCACTAGGAACTGTGATAGGAAAGACTTGATTGTGGTGAAAATAAACAATTTACAAGTGCAGGGAAAGATTACTCGAGGTGTAGGGAAAGGATAGGGAGGAATCATTCCACAGAATTTCTGTTGAACAGGGTTCAGTTGGGGAGGTGATAGACTAGGTAATAGGAACAATCCGATTACACCTTGCTGCACTGACTGGGGATCCAAATTGCCATTATACAGCTCTGTAATTCCAGCAAACTTGTCTGATTAGGGTGCAAGTGATGTTTGATACAGGCATTAACAGGGGTTATTACAAGGAAATATTTATACGTCTTATTTGCCCTTGTGCGGTGCACTTATATGTTCTAAAGCATTTGTTGTCTTGTATTAGTGGGAAAAAGTGCTTATTAGCCATTGTGTGGTGAAGCGCGAAAATTACAGCCCTTTTTGTCGTGTATTAGTGGAAAAAGGAAAAAGATATTTGCCACTCAGCGGTGCAGTTATCTGTTCTAAAGCCCTTTTTTCCGTGTATTAGTGGAAAAAGAAAATAATATCTTTGCCGCTTAGCGGTGCAGTGATATATACTGAAGCTCTGTTTGCCGTGTATTAGTGGCAAAATAAAAATTTATTCGCCGTCCAGCATTGCATATATCTGCTAAAAAGCCTGTTGTGTAAAAGTGGAAAAAAAATTGGGCCTAATTGACATTCTGCGGTGCAGTGAAATATACTGAAGCCGGTTTGCCATGTATTAGTGGTGAAATAAAAATATATTTGCCCTCCAGCATTGCATATATCTGCTGAAAGGCCTGTTGTGTAAAAGTGGGAAAAAAATTGGGCCTAATGATGTTCTGCGGTGCAGTGATATATTCTGAAGCCCGGTTTGCCATGTATTAGTGGCGAAATAAAAATATTTTAGCTGTCCAGCGTTGCATATATCTGTTGAGAAGCCTGTTGTGTAAAAGTAGAAAATAATTTGGGTGTAATTGCCGTTCTGCAGTGCAGTGATATAGTCCTTATCAAAAGTTTAAGACCACTTGAAAAATGGCAGAAAAACATATTTTACATTGTTGGATCTTAACAAGGTTCCAAGTAGAGCTTCAACATGCAACAAGAAGAAATGAGAGTGAGACAAAACATTTTTTGAGCATTCAATTAATTGAAAATAACGATTAAACTGAAACAGGCTGTTTTTCAGCTGATCCAAATTTTAGGACCACATGCCTTTAAAAGGCAAAAAAACTCTCCCTTTTTGAACGTGGTCAGGTTGTTGAACTGCATAAGCAGGGACTGTCACAGCGCGCCATCGCTGCTGAGGTGGGACGCAGTAAGTCATTTGGAATTTCTTAAATGATCCTGAGGGTTATGGAACAAAAAAGTCAAATGGAAGACCCAAAAAAATTTAATCAGCACTGAGCCGGAGGATCCAATTGGCTGTCTGTCAAGACACTGGACGATACTCGACCCAAATTAAGGCCCTTACTGGTGCTGACTGCAGCCCCATAACCATTAGACGGCATATGAGACTGAAGGGCTTCAAAAAGAAAAAAACGTCTTCAAAGACCTCGTCTCCTTGAATGCCACAGAACTGCTCGTTTGGACTTTGCAAGAGAGCACCAAACATGGGACATTCAAAGGTGGAAGAAAGTTTTATTCTCTGATGAGAAAAAATTGAACCTTGATGGTCCTGATGGTTTCCAACGTTACTGGCATGACAAGCAGATCCCACCTGAGATGTTTTCTACGCGCCACAGTGGAGGGGGCGCCATAATGGTCTGGGGTGCTTTTTCCTTCAGTGGAACAATGGAGCTTCAGGAAGTGCAGGGGCGTCAAACGGCCGCTGGCTATGTCCAGATGTTGCAGAGAGCATTCCTCATGACTGAGGGCCCTCATCTGTGTGGTAACGACTGGGTTTTTCAACAGGACAACGCTACAGTACACAATGCCCGCAGGACAAGGGACTTCTTCCAGGAGAATAACATCACTCTTTTGGCCCATCCTGCGTGTTCCCCTGATCTAAATCCAATTGAGAACCTTTGGGGACGGATGGCAAGGGAAGTTTACATAAATGGACAACAGTTCCAGACAGTAGATGGCCTTCGTGCGGCCGTCTTCACCACTTGGAGAAATGTTCCCACTCACCTCATGAAAACGCTTGCATCAAGCATGCCGAAACAAATTTTGGAAGTGATAAACAATAACGGCGGAGCTACTTATTACTGAGTTCATGTTTGGAAGTTGGATTTCTCTTTTGGGGGGGTTTAGTTTTTTTTTGGAGGTGTGGTCCTAAACTTTTGATCAGCTGAAAAACAGCCTGTTTCAGTTTATTTGTTGTTTTCATTAAATTAAATGCTTAAAAAATGTTTTGTCTCACTCCCCTTTCTTCTTGTTGCATGTTGAAGCTCTACTTGGAACCTTGTTAAGATCCAACAATGTAAAATATGATTTTTTTGCCATTTTTCAAGTGGTCTTAAACTTTTGGATCAGGACTGTATATTCTGAAGCCCAGTTTGCTGTGTATTATTGGTGAAATAAAAATATATTTGCCGTCCAGTGTTTGCATATATCTGTTGAAAAGCCGTTTGTGTAAAAGTGGAAAAAAATTTGGGCCTGTGGGGATTCGCTCTGGTAGTTAAGACTAGCGGATGCAGTATAGAGGCAAAGTACACAGTTCTTGAATCAAACAGCAGTGTTTATTCACACATTGGTGTATAACAAAATGCAGATAAGGTGTATCACAAAACGCAGGTGGCTTGGTGTAAGAGTATGTCAGACAGAGAAGTGCCAGGCCCTGCAAAGGGGAGTGGCATAGGCCTGAATGTTTCTGGCGCACGCGTGCACGCATCCAACAGCGCAAAAGCTGAATGTGCTACTGTCCAAGTTGCAGGTGCTGTAGTCTCTCCCTTTCCAAGTGGTGGATTCTGCACCTTTCAGAGAACTGATGGCTTGTGCCGAGACGAGGTGGAGAGTCCCAAGCCATCATTTCTTTGCCAAAAAGGCAGTACCAGCCCTGCACACACATGTAGAACAAAAGGTGGGCCAGTCCTTGAGCCTGTCGGTTTCTGCCAAAGTGCACGGCAGCACCGATTTGTAGAGCTGTAACTACAGGCAGGGACAATACATGTCCTCTACGGCCCACTGGGTGAATGTGGTTCCTGCACAGCCACACCATAACTTGGCCAGGTGACGCAGATTCCGCCTCCACATTGCCACGCCGTTGGTCCTGCGACAATGTCCGCCTCTGCCTCCTCATCCTCCACCATGTCCTCAGCCTCCACTGCAAGGAAAATTGATAGGAGCCCTCTATAATACCACATGTGCAGGGCACGGCGGTGTTACACTGTTCTGCACCTCGTTTCCCTGGGCAAACGTAGTCACACAGGGGAGGAACTGCTCCGTGTCCTTCGTCAAGAAATCGAATCATGGCTTTCTCTGCGACAAAATCGGAACCATGGAGACTGACAACGGGAAGAGCATTGTGTCGGCGCTGCATCATAGAGGGCTGAACCATGCGCTCTGCATGGCAAACGTGTTCAATTTCGTTGTCATGCGGTTCCTGAAGTATTCCACCCATCTACAAGACATCCTAAAAATGGGCAGGAAACTTTGCATGCACTTCAGCCGTACACCGCATAGCACACCCTCCTTGAGCTGCAGCGGCAGAACGGCATCCCACAACATAGACTGATTTGCAACGTTTCCATACGTTGGAAATCCACCCTCCATATGTTAGACCGACTATACGAAAAGAGAAAGGCCATAAACGATTTCTTAATGATCCAAGCGGACAGGAGTACTCCCCTGTGTAACTTCGATGTCAGGCAGTGGCAGCTTATGCGTGACACCTGCCATTTGCCCTGCCGTTATTTGTCAGTCGCCAGGACTACTGGATAAATTACTTTATTCCACTGCTTCATGTCCTGGAACAGATGCTGGTAAATATGGCTGGTCAGGGTACTGGAGACGTGGCGCCTAGATCTCATGGTCACATGAGCCCTGTGGGGGCTGAACTGGAGGAGGAGGAGGAGGACATTGGAGCACAAGCAATGTGTAGCAAAATGGGTGGTTTTTCTACACAGGTGACAGGAAAGGAGGAGCAGGAGCAGCCAGAGAAGCAAGAGGGAGATAAGGAAGATAAGGCAGATGACCGAGGCACACCGTTGCAGTATGCAGTGGAGATGAAGGCAGGGAGTCCCTCCTATACACTTGCGCAAATGGCCCGCTGCATGCTCACTTGCTTGGGTAGTGACAACCGAATTGTTATTATTCGGCAGAGGGATGACTTCTGGCTCTCCACCTTGTTGGACCGGTCCAAAATAGGGGCCTTTTTAACACCCGCTGAGAGGGAGGACAAACTGAACTACTATAGAGACATCCTATGTAGTCAGTTGGCCGCTGCCTATCTGCACCCTCATCCATCCTCTCTCAGATCCGACCAAGGGAGCCCTCTACACTCACGTTCCACTGCCATGGCTGCTGTGGTGGGGTGGGGTGGCAGGAGCAGTACCAGCTCTATCAGCAGCAGCCTGAGTCTAGAGTCGCTGATTAGCAGCTTTCTTCACCCGCATAGTGAAAAAACTACTCACCAGCAGCAGCAGCTAGACCTGGAGCAGGACCTGAACCAGCAGGTGGTGGCATATTTGGACAGCACTCTGCCACCCCATATTGATCCGCAGGGCTAATGGGCAGCCTAACTGGATTTTTGGCCGCAACTGGCCGTGTTTGCCCTGAAAAAGCTGTCCTGCCTGGCCAGTATGTGTCATCAGAGCGTGTGTTTAGTGTGGTGGGGGCCATAGTTACCCCAAGGGAACTCGCCTGTCAACCCAAAATGTAGAGAGACAGACCTTTGTCAAGATGAATCAGGTGTGGATCAGCCAGTATTTCCACCCACCAATGCCTGATGCATCACATTAGATCATCCATGCTGCCTCACCCAAACCTTGACAAGACCGGTTTCTTATGGCCACCTGCCTCAGCTACTATTCTGATGCTGCCACCCGCCTGATGGCACACATCTGATGCCAAGTGCTCCTTATTACATCCACCATGGTCAACGGGTACTGTAATTATCACCCACCTTCACACTCTGTTGTCGTGCCACTCTGTGGCCTCCTGATGCTGCTGCCACCTCCACACTCTGTAATTGTGCCACCCTGTGGCCTCCTACCGATGCTGCTGCTGCTGCCACCTCCACACTCTGTCATTGTGCCACTCTGTGGTCTCCTGATGATGCTGCTGCCACCTCCAGACTCTGTCATTGTGCCACCCTGTGGCCTCCTCTTGCTGCTTCTGCTGTCACCTCTATACTCTGCTCTTTGTGCCACTCTGTGGCCTCCTCATGCTGCCGCCACCTCCAGACCCTGTCATTGTGCCACCCTGTGGCCTCTTCCTGATGCTTCTGCCGCTGTCACCTTCACACTCTGTCATTGTGCCACTCTGTGACCTCCTGATGATGCTGCTGCCACCTCCACACTCTTTCATTGTTGTGGCCTCCTGATATTGCTGCTCCCACCTCCAGACAATGTCTTTGTGCCATTCTGTGGTCTCCTCATGTTGCCGCCACCTCCAGACTCTGTCATTGTGACCTCCTTCTGATGCTGCTGCTGCCGACACTCCCAGACTCTGTCATCGTGCCACTTGGTGGCTTCCTCCTGATACTGCTGCTGCCACATCCAGACTCTATCATTTTGCCACTCTGTGGCCTCCTGATGATGCTGCTGCCACCTCCACACTCTGTTATTGTGCCACTCTGTGGCCTCCTCATGCTGCTGCCACTCTGTCATTGTGCCATTCTGTGGCCTCCTCATTCTGTTGCCACCTCCAGACACTGCCATTGGGCCACTCTGTTGTCTCCTCATGCTGCTTTCACCTCACCACTATGTCATAGGGCCACTCTGTGGACTTCTCATGCTGTTCCCACCCTCCTCACTTCATGACTGGGCCACTATTTTGCCTTTCAGCCTGGCTGACATCAGCATTCATTTTGACCATTCTTCTGATCTGTCAGAAGGAAGGAAAAATGAGACGCACAATGGATCCTGTCTTTGTTATAGCTGTAAGGCCTGCGTGACATGGTCCCTATTTTGCATCGGAATTGGCTTACGATTTGATAGCCAAAAGCAGGAGTGGTTACAAAACACAGAAAACATGCAAATATTCGGTTCATGGGCAGCCTAACTGGATTTTTGGCCGCAACTGGCCGTGTTTGCCCTGGAAAAGCTATCATCTCTGTCATCTCTGTTTTGGATCCACTCCTGTTTTTTTGGGGCATTAGCAATACTGATGGATTACTGACCAAATGCTGACTGAGTGAAGACAAATTCTCAACAGACAGGATCCGTTTTGCCTCTACTTTTATAAGCTTTCAATAGAACAGGTTCTGTTTACATTTATGTGGAATCAGCTGACGACGGTGTAAAAGGTGTGCACTTCTTCTTGACACCAACATTGACCTGTAAGGCTGAGTTCATACTGTACTTGAGTTATTTGGTATGTTTTGGTCCCGTGACTGCCCAAATAAGTGAAGTGTGCAGTGATTCTAAGAGCGACACATGTCATCTGCATGTCATACAGTATTATTTCACTACCAAAGCAGACTCCCTATGCGTGTTACTGCAAGGCACAGTTTTCTACACCACTATAAAAGGCTCTCAGCAGCCAGGAAATAGCTGCTTTTTAATGTAATTCGCTGTGAATTTATTCGTATCGAACCTAATTTTTCCAAAACATTTGGCAAAATGGCGAATCAATTTTTTTTTAAATGTGCTTATCACAATATATATATATTTTTTAACTGATTAAACTCTGTAATCACTATTTTTTTTATCTCAGATGCCACGATTAGCGATGAATGAGGCATCTGAGAGGTTCAATGACAGGGGGCGACTTAATCGCCGTTCCCCTCATTGCGTTCACTATCTACAAACAAATGCGCTTTGTGACAATAATTTGTCTCAAAGCTAATTTCTTTATGAAATTCAGCAAAGCAGACAAATTTTTCATAACTTCGCTCATCTCTAATTACAAGGATGCCTGGGAGCTGGAAAAAGTACAAAGAGAAGTGATTATAACGATAAGGGGCATGGAGGGTCTTAGTTATGAAGAAATATTAAGAGTTAAACTTATTTAGACTTGAGAAGAGGCATCTAAGGGAGATATGATTATCCTATATAAATAACCTATAGAGAAATGTGGTGAAAAGACAAGAGCACAATCCCTCCACCTGGAGGAGAAAAAGGTCCATCTCATAGGTGACAAGGCTTCTTCACCATAGGAGCTGTGAATCTATGGAAACCTCATGATGTGGTCACAGCAGAAACTGTTGACAGATTAATAAAAGGTTTAGATGAATAGTGATGGACGAACATCTGCCGGGACAGTGCGCGAACGCGATCAAATGTTCGCGATCTGCAAGTTCGCAGCGGGTCCCATTCATTTTAATGGCAGGCAAACCTGAAAAACCTTCAGCTCATATTTGCAGCCAAGAAATAATTACTAGAAGTGCACAAATAGTTCCACAACATGGACAGTGACATATCAGCAATATAATTTTCACGTACACGCATGCGCACACCAGTTATAATTATTTTTTCCAATACCATTTGTCACTGTGTGTAGCAGAGGGAACGCAGCAAAACAGCAAACAAATGCTACAGTACCCAAATGCACTATATAGAAAGTATATTATTGGTATACACCCCGCTTCTATTAGTTTTTTTGGGGGGCGACAAATAGTTCCACAACATGGACAGTGACATATCAGCAATATAATTTTCACGTACACGCATGCGCACACCAGTTATAATTATTTTTTCCAATACCGTTTGTCACTTTGTGTAGATGCGGTAACGCAGCAAAACCGCAAACAAATGCTGCTGTACCCAAATGCACTATATAGAAAGTACACTCACCTAAAGAATTATTAGGAACACAATACTAATACGGTGTTGGACCCCCTTTTGCCTTCAGAACTGCCTTAATTCTACGTGGCATTGATTCCACAAGGTGCTGATAGCATTCTTTAGAAATGTTGGCCCATATTGATAGGATAGTATCTTGCAGTTGATGGATATTTGAGGGATGCACATCCAGGGCACGAAGCTCCCGTTCCACCACATCCCAAAGATGCTCTATTGGGTTGAGATCTGGTGACTGTGGGGGCCATTTTAGTACAGTGAACTCATTGTCATGTTCAAGAAACCTATTTGAAATGATTCGAGCTTTGTGACATGGTGCATTATCCTGCTGGAAGTAGCCATCAGAGGATGGATACATGTTCTCATTCTGTTTACACCAAATTCGGACTCTACCATTTGAATGTCTCAACAGAAATCGAGACTCATCAGACCAGGCAACATTTTTCCAGTCTTCAACATTCCAATTTTGGTGAGCTCGTGCAAATTGTAGCCTCTTTTTCCTATTTGTAGTGGAGATGAGTGGTACCCAGTGGGGTCTTCTGCTGTTGTAGCCCATCCGCCTCAAGGTTGTGCATGTTGTGGCTTCACAAATGCTTTGCTGCATACCTCGGTTGTAACGAGTGGTTATTTCAGTCAACGTTGCTCTTCTATCAGCTTGAATCAGTCGGCCCATTCTCCTCTGACCTCTAGCATCCACAAGGCATTTTTGCCCACAGGACTGCCGCATACTGGATGTTTTTCCCTTTTCACACCATTCTTTGTAAACCCTAGAAATGGTTGTGCGTGAAAATCCCAGTAACTGAGCAGATTGTGAAATACTCAGACCGGCCCGTCTGGCACCAACAACCATGTCACGCTCAAAATTGCTTAAATCACCTTTCTTTCCCATTCTGACATTCAGTTTGGAGTTCAGGAGATTGTCTTGACCAGGACCACACCCCTAAATGCATTGAAGCAACTGCCATGTGATTGGTTGACTAGATAATTGCATTAATGAGAAATAGAACAGGTGTTCCTAATAATTCTTTAGGTGAGTGTATATTATTGGTATATAACACCCCGCTTCTATCAGTTTTTTTGGGGGGCGACTGGTATATCACACCAGTTATATTTATTTTTTCTAATTGCGTTTGTCACTGTGTGTAGCTGCAGTATCGCTGCAGAACTGCTTACCACTGCTGCACAATACAAATCCACTATAATATGCTTTCTATGTTAGAAAGTATATTATAAGTGTATTACACCCCTCTGTACTGCACACCTATCAATAGTACGCCTATACTAGTCCTTAAAAGGACTTTTGTGGATCTATTTGATAGCGTTTTTGTGCCTAACAGTCTGTCCCTGCTCCACACAGCAACCTTTCCCTACACTGGCAAAAGACTGAATGTAAAATGGCGGCCAGACTGGGTCTATTTATAAGGTAAGGGGGTATGTCCATGTGCTGAAACTATTTAATTGTTAATTGGCTGTCCTGTACCACCTGATGGATGTGTCATGGGAGTTCTTCACAATGTAAAAGAATATGGCGGGCGCGAATATCGCCATAAGTTCGCATGTTCAGCGAATCGCGAGCGAGCAAAGTTCGCCGCTAACCGACGGCCGGGGCGAACCGCAAGGCCATCACTACAGATGAATTCTCAGAACAGAATAACATTAATGCTTACGTAAATCTGTTAACACATTCCCATGCTCTTAATTCACATCATCTCCTATTCCTTGGTTGAACTTGATGGACATATGACTTTCTTTTAACAGTAGGAACTATTTAACTATAGTACAGCAGCTTGTGTTAGGTGCACAGAGTAGCTGCTATGACATAGTAGCTCGTGTTGGGCGAGCATGCTCGGCCGAACACTAGTTCAGCTCGAGCATTGCGATGCTAGGCACATCGTGATGTTCGGCCGAATACCGCGTGTGCTCGAGCACGATGCTCGAGTCTCCTCCCCGCACGCTTGTTGGCTGCTACGCAACCAATAAACGTGCAGGTAAGTACTGTCATTCACTGTAATGCCGTAGTCATGTTGGCTGCTGGCATTACAGTGATTGGCTGGCCGGAATGCGTCATCGAGTGCTATATCGGCTCAATGTTTGTCAGAGAGAGCTGGAGAGCAGAAGGGAGAGAGAGTGTAGAGATTGAAATTGTTTTTATACTTGTTATAGACCCAAAAGTCCTTTTAAGGACTATTGTGTGTGGCAGCAATATATATTTTTAGTGCAACCTGCACTAAATGGCAAAAACTTGTTAGAGAACCAAAAGTCCTTTTAAGGACTATAGTTGTATCTGGCAGCAATATATATTTTTAGCGCAACATGCTCTAAATAGCTTGCAGTTGTTTGGCCGCTGCAGACAGCGATATTATCTGCGCTACATCTCCTGTCTAACGTGTGCGCAGCCTAAAAATATCCATGACATCCAGTTAACTTTTTCCATAGACGGTGTCCACTGCAGACAGTTACATTACCTGCGCTACATCTCCTGCATAACGTTTGCATATCCGAAAAATAAGTAACATTCAGTCTAATTTTTTTGCTGCTGGTGGCAGCGACATTACCTGCGCTACATCTCCAGTATAAAAACCTATAAACGAACACTGAGAATTAATAAGCTATAAAAAATTGTTTATTGAAATACATGATTAAAACATACAAAGGGAGATGACAGACAAATCCATAATTGAAAAAAGTGTGGTACAATCCTGGGAGAGTATATGGAGTACAAAGGTATAATAAAACAAGTGACATCACAATGGAGCCTACAGACAAAATACTACTGCATAAGAAATGTATGTACATATAGATGTCTTAATCAATGACAAAAAAGTGCCATCAATTATAAAGTGCAAGTGCAAACTGCAATAATAGGCAATGAGAAATAGCAGCTCTACAAGTACATAGATCATTGATTAAAAGGACATCTATTTGATCAAATGCAGCAGATACCATAATAAAGTGCATGTGCAAGCCACAACCAAGTGGCAAAAAAGCATGGTAAAGACTTATTCAAAAGGCTCAACAAAAGTAATGTGTACCGGATGAGTAGAAAAGGTCACATACCGTAATTTTAATGTAATGAATCCACAGGAAGACCGCACACCCCTTTTGTATGTTTTAATCATGTATTTCAATAAACAATTTTTTTTATAGCTTATCAATTCTCAGTGTTCGTTTATAGGTTTTTCTAGCTATTTCTGAGTTAGCTTTCTTTGCTGAGGGGCTTTTTTGTCACGCTGTTGCTTTACGCATTCTTTATTGTAACCTATTTTGTATCTCCAGTATAAAGTTAGCACATCCGATATATCAGTGAGATTCAGTATAATTTTTTTCACCGCTGGTGACAGCGACATTATCTGCGCTACATCTCCTATGTAACATGTGCGCAGCCTAAAAATATCTGTGACAGCCAGTGTATTTTTTCCGTAGACGGTGTCTTCTGCGGACAGTTACATTACCTGTGCTACATCTCCTGTATAACGTTTGCATATCCGAAATATCAATGACATTCAGTCAAATTTTTTTGCTGCTGGTGGCAGCGACATTACCTGCACTACATTTCCTGTATAATGTTTGCCCATCCGAAATATCAGTGACATTAATTCAGTGTAATTTTTTATTAGCCGCTGGTGACAGTGACATTACTTGCGCTATACCTCCTGTTTAACATGTGCGCATCCTAAATATCAGTGACATTCATTCAGTGTAATATTTTATTAGGGGGTGGTTACAGCAACATTACTTGCACTATACCTCCTGTTTAACGTGTGCGCATTCTAAATATCAGTGACATTCATTCAGTGTAATTTTTTATTAGGCGGTGGTTACAGCAACATTACTTGTGCTATACCTTCTGTTTAACTTGTGCACATCCTAAATCTCAGTGACATTCATTCAGTGTAATTTTTTATTAGGTGGTGGTGACAGCGATATTACTTGCGCTATACCTCCTGTTTAACGTGTGCGCATCCTAAAAATGACTGTGACATTTTGTGTACTTTATTTGCGCATACATTTACAAAACCTGCGCTACTGTATGTGTGACATACTTGCAAGCATATATACCATTTAATATGAGCAAGGCGAGCAGTAAGGGACGGGAAGTGGCTGTGCTACTGATGGTGCAGGCAGAGGCCGTGGCCCTGGGTGTGGTGAAACTGTGCCTGCTGCCAGTGCACAAGAAATACACTCATCCACGATACCTAGCTTCATGTCCCAGTTTGCAGGGCGGTGCAGGACACCACTCTCGAAGTCAAACCAGTGCGACCAGGTGGTCGGTTGGATTGCAGCAAATAATGCTTCCAGTCGGTTAAGCACCACCCTGTCTTCCAAAAAGTCCAGTCTCAGTAGCCAAGAGTCCGGTCAACAGAATCCTCACCCTGATACTCCTTCCACTCACCATGGAGAGTCTTGGCAAACAAGTGATCCCACACTCGGATATTCCGAGGAGCTGTTTTCATCGCCATTCGTAATTTGGACCTCTCGCCAAGCCCGCTTGAAGAGGGACATGAGGAGATCTTGTGCCCTGATTCCCAAACTCTGGAGCATCCACAGTCAGAAGAACATGACGATGGGAAACAGCAATTAGTATTTCAAGAGGTTCAGGATGAGGATGAGACACAGTTGTCAATAACTGAGGTTGTAGTTAGGTCAACAAGTCAGTAGGATGACCAGAGTGAGGAAGTGGAAGAGGAGGTGGTGGACGATGAAGTCACTGACCCAACCTGGGAAGGTGGCAAGCCGAGTGAGGACAGCAGTACAGAGGGGGATGAGATACACCCAAAATTATTAAAAGAGCTTAGTGGTGAGCTGGCAAAACCGCTAACAGATTTATTTAACCAATCATTAGTAACAGGAGTCGTCCCGGAAGATTGGAAATTGGCAAATGTCGTGCCCATTCACAAGAAAGGTAGTAGGGAGGAATCGAGCAACTATAGACCAGTGAGTCTGACATCAATAGTAGGCAAATTAATGGAAACCCTATTAAAGGATAGGATTGTGGAACATCTAAAATCCCATGGATTGCAAGATGAAAAACAACATGGGTCTACTTCAGGGAGATCATGTCAAACAAATCTTATAGATTTTTTTGACTGGGTGACTAAAATAATAGACGGTGGAGGTGCAGTTGACATCGCATATCTAGATTTTAGTAAGGCTTTTGACACTGTCCCACATAGAAGACTTATCAATAAACTGCAGTCATTGAGCATGGACTCCCATATTGTTGAGTGGATTAGGCAGTGGCTGAGTGACAGACAGCAGAGGGTTGTAGTCAATGGAGAACATTCAAAACAAGGTCATGTTACCAGTGGGGTTCCACAGGGATCTGTACTGGGACCAATTTTGTTTAATATCTTCATAAGTGATATTGCAAAAGGCCTCGATGGTAAGGTTTGTCTTTTTGCTGATGACACAAAGATATGTAACAGGATTGATGTTCCTGGAGGGAAACGCCAAATGGAAAAGGATTTAGGAAAACTAGAAGAATGGTCAGAACTCTGGCAACTGAAATTTAATGTGGATAAGTGCAAGATAATGCACCTGGGGCGTAAAAACCCAAGGGCAGAATATAGAATATTTGACACAGTCCTGACCTCAGTATCTGAGCAAAGGGATTTAGGAGTAATTATTTCAGAAGACTTAAGGGTGGGAAGACAATGTAATAGAGCAGTACGAAATGCCAGCAGAATGCTTGGATGTATAGGGAGAGGTATAAGCAGTAGAAAGAGTGAAGTGCTTATGCCGCTGTACAGAACACTGGTGAGACCTCACTTGGAGTATTGTGCGCAGTACTGGAGGCCATATCTCCAGAAGGATATAGATACTCTAGAGAGAGTTCAGAGAAGAGCTACTAAACTAGTACATGGATTGCAGGATAAAACTTACCAGGAAAGGTTAAAGGACCTTAACATGTATAGCTTGGAAGAAAGAAGAGACAGAGGGGATATGATAGAAACTTTTAAATACATAAAGGGAATCAACTCGGTAAAGGAGGAGAGCATATTTAAAAGAAGAAAAACTACCACAAGAGGACACAGTTTTAAATTAGAGGGGCAAAGGTTTAAAAGTAATATAAGGAAGTATTACTTTATTGAGAGAGTAGTGGATGCATGGAATAGCCTTCCTGCAGAAGTGGTAGCTGCAAATACAGTGAAGGGGTTTAAGCATGCATGGGATAGGCATAAGGCTATCCTTCATATAAGATAGGGCCAGGGACTATTCATAGGATTCAGATATATTGGGCAGACTAGATGGGCCAAATGGTTCTTATCTGCCAACACATTCTATGTTTCTATGTTTCTATATGCAGCACCGCATCAGGCTGGAAGAGCCAGTGAGGTGGCAAAAGTGAGAAGGCGGGCCACACCAAACAGGCCCACAACTGTTCCCCGTTACACCCCCTTGCGGCAATCTCCTTTGCCAAAGGCTAGGTGTTCCGCAGTCTGGTGCTTTTTTGAGGAAAGTACGGACGATAGAAGAATTGTAATTTGCAAACTGTGCCGTAATAAAATGAGCAGGTGCATGAACACTAGCAACCTCACCACCACCAGCATGATCCGCCACATGGCATCAAAGCACCCTAATAGGTGGGCCGAACGCCTGGGTCCACAACCAGTGTCTTCGGGTCACACCACTACCTCTTCTTCCCCTGTGTTAAGTGCTGGCCAATCCCCTGTCCAAGACGCAGGCCCGGATGCCTCACGCCATGCACCTGGACCTTCGCAAGCAACATCAGCTAGCACATCCACTTCTGTGTCCCAGTGTAGCGTACAGATCTCTATACCCCAGGCCTTTGAACGAAAGCGCAAATACCCAGCCACCCACCCACAGACCATACACTAAATGCTCACCTTTCCTAATTGCTGGCCCTGGAAATGTTGCCATTTAGGTTTGTGGACACTGAGGCTTTCCGCAGCCTGTTGTTGGTGGCTGTCCCACAGGACTCTGTCACCAGCTGCCAATATTTTTCACGGTGTGCAGCCTTACACCAGCATGTGTCCCATAACATCACCTGTGCCCTGACCAATGCAGTTATTGGGAAGGTCCACTTAACGAGTGATACATAGACAAGTGCTTTTGGCCAGGGACGCAACATTTCCCTGACGGCACACTGGGTGAACGTTGTGGAGGCCGGGAGCGAGTCGTACCCTGGGGTGGCACAGGTACTACCGATGCTAAGTATTGCGGGCCCTACTTCCATCTGGGTTTCTGCCACCACCTGCATTAGTGGCTGCAACCCCCCCTTCTCCTCCTCCGCCTCCTCCTCCACTTCCACCTCTGAATTATCATCTTGCAGCACCAGTCAGACATCAGTCAGTAGCTGGAAGCAGTGTAGCACTGCAGTGGGGAAGCGGCAACAGGCCCTAGCCCACAAAATTTTTTAGATGGTCAGCTTGGCAGCAAGCCCTCGTACACAAAATGTTTTAGATGGTCAGCTCGGCAGCAGGCCCTCACCCATAATGTTTTAGATGGTCTGCTCGGCAGCAGGCCCTCGCCCACAAATTTTTTTATATGGTCAGGTCGGCAACAGGCTCTCGCCCACAACATTTTTTAGATGTTCAGCTTGGCAGCAGGCTCTCGCCCACAATTTTTTTTTAGATGGTCAGCTCAGCAACAGGCCCTCATCCCTAATGTTTTAGAGGGTCACCAGCAGGCCCTTGCTGCTAATGTTTTTAAGGGTCACCAGCAGGCCATCAATCATAATTTTTCAAGGTTGTGTGTGATGTCCATCTTTGGTGGTGTTTCCATCATTTTCTGACCTTTTACTATGAATCAGACACCCTTCCCTCTGCAGAGCAGGGGTTGCTTGGTTTAATACTCGGGTTCACCCATTGACTTCCATTGTGCTTGGGTGCTCAGTAAAGCACCCGGGCATCCCGAGGTGTTCTACTCAAGCACCCGAGCACTTTGGTGCTCGACCAACACTAATAATAGCATACAGGACCAGCTCCAGGTTCATGTGGGCCCTTGGGAGATAAAGTCTCTGTGGGCCCCCTTACACAGTGATAACTCTCTGAGTACAGATAATATAGTAAATATCACCTGCAGTCCTATGTAACAACACAGATAACACATTGATGGCTGAGTACAGAAAATGTGTTAGTGTATACCTGCAGTCCTATTTAAAACCACAGATAACACTAGTGCTAATTATGTGTTAGTGTTACCTGCAGTCTTATGTAAAACCACAGATAACAGTTGTGCTAATAATGTGTTAGTGTTACCTGCAGTCCTATGTAAAAACCACAGATAACACTAATGTAGATTACTGTATGTGGTAGTGTTACCTACGTCTTTAGTGTGCCTCCTTGTGTCTCTCTCATGGACTCCATGATGGCGGCACTGCCTCCTCTTCCATCTTCTTCCTGCCCCGCACAGAACGTTCTGATGCAGCTGCGTCAATACATAGGAACACTGTGGGCATGGTGATCATGACACACAGGGAGAGAAAAATACACAGGGACACACACACACACACACACAGGGACACACACACAGGGACACACACAGGGATGATCAAATACACACAGGGACAGACACACACATGGGGAAATACACACACACAGGGACAGACACACACACACAGGGACAGACACACACACAGGGAAAGACACACACACAGAAACAGACACACAAACAGGGACAGACACACACACACAGGGACAGATACACACACACAGGGACAGATACACACACACACAGGGAGAGATACACACACACACAGGGACAGATACACACACACAGGGAGAGATACACACACAGGGACAAATACACACAGGGACAGACACACACACAGGGACAGATACACACACACACAGGGACAGACAGACACACAGACACACACACACAGGAAAAGACACACACACACAAACACACACAGGGACACACACACACACAGGGACACACATACACACAGGGACACACATACACACAGGGACAGAGACACACACTTAGGGACAGATACACAGGGGCACAGATACAAACAGGTACACATACACACACACACACACACACGGACACTCACACATAGACAGACACACACACACATACAGGGACAAGCACACACAGTGAAAGACACACACAGCTAGGCCTCACCACATTCCAGCCTTGCTCTTCTCTGTACAGGAACACAGCTCTTTGCTCCTCTGGCTCCTCTCCCACTAGTCACATGGGAGGGTGACATTATGAAGGTCCTTTAGCCCTGTAGGAAACTCCATCTAACCTGTTCTGATTGCTGGGGCCGCACACCCCAGCAGTGTACATGGCAAAAATTGTCTGCATTGCTGGGGTAAGCTGTCCTAGAATTCAGAACAGGTAGTTTAATGAAGACCAGGACACAGCTGCAGGAGTGAGCGGGCACAGTGGGCCTCCAGGAGCAGTGGGCCCCGGAACTTGCCCAGGTGTGCCGGGTGCTGACGCCGGCCGTGATAGTATATCACATGGCAGGAATTAGTTAAATCTAAGTCTATATGTGGTATTTGGACCTTTAAGTTATAAAAAAAACTACTGTACTACTGTAATTATTAAACAAATATTTTTTTTCAAAAAGTCATAGTATTATAAGGGTCTACTTAAAGGGGACCTCCAATTTCATAATGATTATTATTATTTTTTTTCCATATCCTCAAATCCTGCATATTTTTCTTCCATATACCTGTTTTTTCACCTACGCACTGCCCTTCCCTTTACCTCAGCATCACTGCATCCTGGCAGGATGTTTATATGCGGAACTTGTAGAACCTGTTTTTATCAGCTTCAGGCCACACCCATGTACTGAGATATTGCAGTACACAGGTGTGGGGCCTGAATCTGAATTTCACATTTTTGCATAGAGTTGCACTTTATAATTTCTTACTTAGTTTATGTCCATGTTTTCTTTTCTATTTTTTTTATTTCGTTTCTATACTTGCATGAACATTTGCGGAGGATTTTAAATATAGGTATTGGTAAAGTTTTATTAAAGTTATAGAGAGGTTTTTTAGAAGGTTGAAAGCTTCTCTATAAAAAGGAGCATTTTACTGTTTGAATGCTGTGTTCTTTTACATAAAAAGACAAAGCTAAAAGCGCTGCTAGGCTTATCCATTAAATTTTGTCTTTTATCTGTAATAATAAGTACTGTTTGCCTTAGCCGTGTAAGCTTAGTCATGCATGCAGTAGAAGACCGGATTGAAATCTGCAGGCTACATGTCCTTTGAGTTTATGAATAACTAACACTGTCTGGAAATCTAGGATTTTTACATAGATGCCACTCTCGATGCCTGAAAGTATTCTGAGAAAACTGCAGGGATGTGATTGGTATCATTTAAAACTAGAGACTTGTCTAGTCAGTCTAAGGACAGCTACTTGATTGACTCCGATTTTTTTTTCTCCAGAGCAGAGTTTTTCCCGCTAAGGTAAAATCTGCAAATGTATCAGAGAATGTGTATTATGCTGGGCAATGTCTGCTGTCTGTTTTCTTCTTTAAACAGAGTTTTACTCTTTTAATAGATAGAGTCAAACTAAAATTACCCTAAGCATGCACATATATGCAAATACTAGAGATGAGCGAATCAAATCCACCGAAGTGGAATTTTATCTGAATTTCAGGATATATTTTATTCGCCGCAAAGCAAAATTTTCCCCTACTTCATAGTAGTGAGTCGATTTCACCTGAAAAAGTGAAAATAAAAAAAAATAAAAAATAATCATACTTACTTCCTCTAAGGTTAAAGAGGACCTTTCACCTTGAAAACCATTGTGAACTAAGTATGCTGCCATGGAGAGCGGCGCCCAGGGATCTCACTGCACTTACTATTATCCCTGGGCACCGCTCCGTTCTCCCGTTATGTCCTCCGGTATGTTCACTCACTAAGTTATAGTAGGCGGTGTCTGCCCTTGTCCTGTGGGCGTCTCCTTCTAGGCTGCAGCGCTGGCCAATCGCAGCGCACAGCTCACAGCCTGGGAGGTTTTTGAGTGAAGATACCGGAGGTGAAAGGTCCTCTTTCATTTTGCACAGTTTTTACACTCAGATGCAGCGATCATGCATAAACGCGACATCTGAGGGGTACAATGATAGGGAGAGGCACAATTGAAATTCCCTGTCATTGCACCCGCTACTTACAAAAAAATGCGCTTTGTGATAAAATAATTTGTCACAAAGAAATTTTTGGGGTAAAATTCTGAGAAACAGCCAAAGTGATCAGAGCTTAGCCCCGCCCACGCTAGTTGATACTAGTCGTGACGTCAGTGGGCCGGTGGCCCGGCGGTAAACAGTGAGAAGGCCGCGGCGCTGCTGGAGTGCCGCTGCCTTCTCAAACAGCTGATATGGAGGCTGCCATTACTTGAGCAATAACAGTTGTCTGGCTGTCCAGCTGATCCTCTACCTCAAACATTAGCCATAGGCCCTGAACAAGCATGCAGCAGATCAGGTGTTTATCAGACATTTTTGTCAAATCAGATAAGATTACCTGCATGCTTGTTTCTGGTGTTTCTACAGAAAAATGACAAGATCATTGGGAAGTGCATTGGTACTATGACCCCCATCATCAGCTTGCCACTCACATATCAATAGACAGCAGCAGACCAGCGGAACACAACTTACCAGAAGTCACTACTACTAATCCAACCCTCTCCTGACAGCATGCTCGGTGCTGTAGTTTCAAGAGGCTGAACTACGGACTTGCTATGAGACGCAAAGCAGTTCAGTGCAATGACAAACATAGGAGAACACAGAGCTGCGCACACAACTTACCCCGGAGCTCACAAACACATCTCTGCAGTGCAGCAGCCAGCAGATAAGGCGCCAGCAGATAAGGCACCAGCAGATAAGACTACGGAAGCCGCCAGAGAACCAATAACCTCAAGGACCGTGGCTGAAGAGGCTCAAACCACGTCAGTTTGTCTGAACCTCCTCCTCCCTCTTTTGTGGGTGGAGAAAAAAAACTTGGCAGGAGAGCTGTGTAAACAAGTCCAGAGTGTCACTCGCTGCCCGGGCACGGCAGAGGCGACCGTCCAGGACCCGAGGTGAGTGCTTGCTGTTATGCGGTGCTTGCTTAGGGTTTTGCTAGGGAAAGTTTACGGGTAGGGAAAAAGCAGGCGTCTCGGGAGGCGCGGAGACGCGACGTCGCTGCGGGATTTGTCGGATTCAAATTTCGTAAATTACCTCGGGATTCGAGTCCACGAATCCAGCAAAATTCGAGGGATTCGTGGATTCGACGTCCCACCTCTACTTTGTAGTCAAGCTTTGTGGTAAGAAAACCCTTGAGAGATCATACAGTATAAAAATGTATCCTTTAGTTTAGGGAAACCTAACCCTGTATGTGGTAAGACCAGTTGCTTCTTTTATTTATTCTAAGGTGCATTGGTACCGCCATGTACCCCATGATAGATTTTTATCAGGTGAACATATTGGGGGTCATTTACAAAGACCGCTATTTATGCCGCTCTTTGTTCCCCCTCTGCACTGATGGAGGATTAGCCTAATTTATGAATTAGGTGCACCTCCGGCAGTCCATGCGCCTGGAGTAAAAACTTGTCTGGGATCTGGAGTAAGAAGTCTTTGCTCCTCTTTTACACCTGTTTTTAGGCATAAAAGATAGTTAAAGTTAGAGGCTTAGCTTAGTATAAAAAAAATCCCATGGTGAGCTCAGATATTGTTCCTCTTTCTCATCTACTAAAATTGGGTGGCAAGTGCGAGGGGGGGGGGGGGTGCTGTGCTGAATCTTTGCCCCGGGTGCTGCAAAGCCCAGCTATACCTCTGCAGTGAGGGTATCAGCAGAGAGACCACCAGCAATCAGACTCTTATTACTTGTTGATAGTAGGTGATAAGTTGCTGTGGAGGAGAAGAGTTAAGTGAACATGTACTGTAATGTCCGTTTTTTTGTTGTAGGTAAGATTTTGTATGCATATGTGTAGTTTAAATCCCTTCTTCTACGAATTTACAACAAGAGCATATTTAACTTTTTCCAATTAAAAGTTGGGCAGAAACAAACATTTTGTAATTTGTAGGATTTCTTTACCAAGTGATGTATTTCCACATGTGTCACATATTTAGATTGTGATCCTAGATTCACCTTATTCCGATTCATTGCAGTTTTTCAGCTTTTTAGGACTGTGCTGAATCTTTTCAACTGGCTAGCATACTAATATAATATAACAATAAAATAGTGTATTTCCTGGCTGAGTCCTCTTTGAACAGCATGTAAATATTTTATCAACTGTTGCTTATTAGCAGCCTCTTAAAACCACCATATTTACAGTTTAGGAAGAAATTGGCCATTATTTTGATTAAAATACTACATAAATGTTCAATCAGACCTCTCGTTCTATGCAACATTCACTTTTTATGGTGCAAAGGGGAAAACTCATATGCAAATACATAGCACTGATGTTATTGCTGGCGATAATGATGTAAAGCCTTTGAACTTGATTTCATTTGCAATTTCTAATTAATGCATAGATGATTTGTTATTGGAAATGCGATTGCCCCTCGAAGACTGACTGACCTTTAAAGTAGAAATCCCAAATGACATATATTTAAAGTTGTGTCACTTCTAAAAATTTACTAAAAGTGAAGTGCGTGTAACAAACTAAAGTACACAGAATGAAGAGAGCCAAAAACGACGACGGCTTGGTGCAGTAGCTATTATTAATCGTAATTAGTTATGACGGATTTATAAAGGGGTTTTAATTGAATTTGACATGCTCACTGTACATTAACATAGAAAATAAGTCCTTTAAACCATAACACTGTGTTTTCTATGCTGCTAATTAGTTTTATGCAATTTTGTATAATACAGACACATTTTCCCCAACTGTCTTTGCTTTGGATTTGGTTTATGCTGTAATGCTCATGGGTACACAGAGTATGATAGCTACAGGGTTCACATTTGCAACTGGGTCCATACCCACCTGCACCACATCTGTCAGGGGAGTTACTGCACTAACTGGAGCCTCTGCAATGTCTATTTAGGCAGAGTACAAGTGTACCATCTACTATAGCAACTCCTCCATTTACTTACCCTCCCTCCATGCTCCCGGGTAGGGTCATTTTCACCTATGGGTGCACCTAGTGCCAGGGTGTTGTGTGTGTGCAGACTCACATGCTGAAATAGAAGAGTGTCAAGGCCAAGTGCAGCCAGGGCCGGTACAAGGCAGGGGCCGAAGGAGCGGGTGCCCTGGGCGCTACCATTTGCGGACAGGAGGGGGGCGCAGGTGAAGTGCCAGCCACGGCCCCCCCTACATCATGCTGTGCCCCCCCATGTGCCCCCCCAACTAAAATGACCCCCCCCCCCCAAGTGAGCAGCCGCCGCCGGGCACAGGGAGATGAGCGCTTCCATTGCGCTCATCTCCATTGTAAACTGTCTGTGCCAGCGGAGGTGCAGGGGAGGGAGAGGCGTGTCCCTTCCCTTTCCTCTGATAGGCTGCAGGCAGGCACCGAAGTGGAGGAGAGGCCCCGCCCCCTAATTACTCCTGTTTACCTTTCTAAAGCTAAAGGACCTTTGATGATGTCATCACAGGTCCTGTAAGGGAACTGCACAGTGTAAAGTGTAGTTCCCAGGTTAGAACAGTGCATCTGCCAGGACCTGTGATGACATCATCTTCAACATCACAGGTCCTGCAGAATCTAGCAAAGGAACTGCACCAAAAATGGTGTAGTTCCTAGGTTTCAAAGGTATATCTGCCAGGACCTGTGATGACATCATCACAGGTCCTTCAACCCCTAACAGCAAGTATTAAAAGTTCACAAGCAGCTCTGTATTGATCCATACAGACTGGAATGGAGAGGTAAGAGGAGGTCCTCCACTTTTCATCATTTACCCCCCCCCCCCCTCCATGCCCTGTTTTTACTCATTGCTCACTCATGTATACTACTTCAGACAGTTACCACTACCTCATGTACCTCACAGTGACTATAATGCATAACTGACCACATATTTCTATAAACACTGCATCTACAGTATTATACCTTCTATGTGTCACATCAATACACTGCTCTGTGTATATATATATATATATATATATATATATATACACACACACATACATGCACACACACTGCATATATTACACAGTATTATACATGCAATATGTACAGATATATAGTATATACCGCAGTGCACTGATATGTGAGGTATGAGGTATAATAGATGCTGTGTGTACAGATATCAGTACACTTCTGTATATACTATATATGTGAGGTACGAGGTATAATAGATGCAGTGTGTACAGATATATAGTATATACAGCAGTGTACTGATATGTGAGGTACGAGGTGTCAATACACTGCTGTATTTACTATATACCTGTACACACTGCATCTATTATACCTCGTACCTCACATATTACACTACTGTATATACTGTATACACTGCATATATTATACCCCGTACCTCACATATCAGTACACTGCTGTATATACTATATACCTGTACACACTGCATCTATTATACCCTGTACCTCACATATCAGAACACTAGGGAATATACTATATACCTGTACACACTGCATCTATTATACCGCGTACCTCACATAACTGTACACTGCTGTATATAATATACATCTGCATCTATTATACCTCTTTTGTGTGCCAGGGCTGTTTTGTAATCCCATTCCGGCCCTGATGGCATAAATTATAAAACGCAGCAGCAAGAATAGTTCATGGAACAAAGGGAGGGGCTATAAAAGGGGAATGGGGGCCCAATTTAGATTCCTGCTATGGGGCCCAGTGATTTTTATGTACGCCCCTGGCTGCAGGCACTAGGCCGGCAGCCTATCAGAGGCCGGCGCAATGACGTCATCGTGCCGCCTGAGCCTTACATTACAGCGTGGGACACAGGAAGAGGCTGCATCGCATCGCTGACACTTAGGTAAGTATAAGTGTTTTTTTTTTGTTTTTTTTTACAATAGTGTTACTGGCACATTGGGGGGGCTTATTACAAAACTGGCACATGATGATGGGGGGGACTTTATACTGGCACATGATGATGGGGGGGAACTTTATAGTGTCTGTGACTTTCAAAGTCCCACAGTCCTTTGTTCTATTGCTTTAAGTATATTCTTGTTTTGAAACAACATTGATTCTTTCTTAAAAACGGGGGGGGGGGGGGGGGGGGGGCGCAGTTTGCCATCTTCGCCCTGGGCACCAAATGGCCTTGTCCCAGCCCTGAGTGCAGCAGTTCCTAGAGAAGAAGACAACACAAACTCAGAACAAGGAATGATAAGTAATGGGTCTGGTCTAGGTTCCGAACTGAATGTGAAGTCTGGTCTGGGGTTTGAATTTAATTTGTGGTATCATCTGAGGTCTGGATATATTTTGGAGTCTGGTTTAGGATCTGAGCTAAAGAGGACCTATGAGTTCCACATACATGTCTATTTTAGTATACTCTTATATTCCCCATGAAATATCAATTCTAGATAATCTCTTAAACCTGTGTTTTCTACCGTTCATCTGTCATTTCTAATAGAAATGTATGAATAAACTGACAATGGAGTATTAATCAGCAACCAGATGTGTCCCTAGACACGCTGATCTGTGCTGACAATGCAAGAGAGTATAGCACCCCCTACTCCCGCATTTGACAAAGGTAATGGTAATGTTAAGTTGTCAATAAATTAATAAATATTCAGGGGGAATAACAGATAAAAGGCACTACACAGACTTATGAGAAAAGATTTGCTCTCTAAGAGTCCATTCACACGTCCGTAATTTGGGTCCGCATTCGTTCCGCAATTTGCGGACCCATTCACTTTAAATGGGGCTGGAACAGATGCAGATCCGCATTTTCGGGATCCGCATCCGCATTTTCAGGATCTGCATCCGTTTTTTTCGGGATCCGTAATTCAGTTCCTGAAAAAAACAGAACATGTCCTATTCTTGTCCGAAATTGCGGACCAGAAAAGGCATTTTCTATTATGGTGCCTGTGATGTGCAGTCCGCAAATTGCGGATCGCACACTGCAGGTGTCCGTGTTTTGCGGATCCGCAAAACACTTACGACGTGTGAATGGACCCTTATGGGGAATGTCTGGAACAGTGATCGCTCATTAAATGTAGTGTTTGTGACTTTTGATTTATTTTG
This sequence comes from Bufo bufo, assembly GCF_905171765.1. Taxonomy (NCBI): domain Eukaryota; kingdom Metazoa; phylum Chordata; class Amphibia; order Anura; family Bufonidae; genus Bufo; species Bufo bufo. The sequence goes on from NC_053389.1 coordinate 658,107,978, forward strand.
AGGTCTGATCAGGGAACCAAATTAACTTTGGGGCCTGATATGTTTGATTGAATTTATTTTGAAATCTGAAATGCGGCTTGAAGTAATGGGGCTGCCTGGACAATTCTGCCTGGCCCATTCATCGGAATGTGTGCCTATATGAAAAGAAAAGCTCTCGCCTGTCTGCAGTCACACCATTCCAGTGCCGCAACCCCCTTCCAGAAAGTGGCTTGGTCTCGTGACCATTTTAGTCAATCACTGGCCTCAGTGGTCACACTTTCTAAAACAGCACATGTGACTGCTGAGGCTAGTATATGTATATATGTGTGTATATATATTAAACTAACAAAGAGTATATAGTGATCATTTTCCCTTTTTCTAAGATGCTTTTATTTTCTGATTATAGACTTTTTAAATTCTATTTTGTGTGCATAATTATGGGGAAGGAGGGGTTAACATGCCTGAGCTAACAGCATTAAAGAAATGTTTTACAGCAGCCACATGGACCATAGACATAATAAAATGTAAGGGACTTGTTGACTACTACGGGAGAGTTTTCTAAGCATGCTCTGTGACCTGTGCAGAGGTTGTTGTGCAAGAAGGAGTAGATATTCAGCAAGCCCCCATGGGAGCTGGTGTAGAAGGTGGGAGTGTTAATGGTCCTGATGTAGTATAGTTGTGTCACAGTGTCCTACCTCAGGCCATCACACCCTGGGGTCTGTTGCAGTAAAAGTTTTAACAATGAAGAATGAAGCCAGAATTGAAGGTAACAAAGTCCTTTTACTAAGTTCAATGTAGAACATTAAAGTGCAAACAGTAGCAGCAGGCTTTAGTACAATTCTCTTCTGGTACCAGCTCAGGAGGAATGGTGGCAGGCTGGATGGGTGCAGTTCTGCACTTAAATGTTATTTAGACTAGTGGTAGTTTGGTGATGAGGGGGTCTTTGGCCCGTTTTCCTTCACCTTACAGCAGGGTTAGTAGAAGCTGAATGTAGCAGGTCACTCTGTTGTCTCTGATCCTAAGACTTTACTTGAGTCTTTACTTTGATTTTGGGGAGTTGGTGCTCTAGGAGCTGCTTCCTCACTCTTAGGCAGGAGAGGGTCACCTCTCCTCTAGACTGACTCTCTCTAGCTCAGCCCCACTCTTGGCAGGAAGTTGGACTAGCCTACTCCTACCAAAGGGGGAGGAATGGAATAGTTCCATTTCTATTACCGAACATTGCCAACCATACTCCATCTGCTGGTGAACCAAGTGCATTGCAGTAACTAAGTACGAAATAGTACTACCCTTAACTCGGGGGAATTACAGATACTGTGAGCTATAAATGGTGTAATCTTGTCTCCTCTATTCAGAAGTGTTACTAACCCTTTCTGGGGGAGGGGGAGATTGGAAAAAACAGTATTACTGCCATGTTCTTATGTTATAAATTTTGTAGTGTTCATTTTCAGGCTTAAATAACATAACTGTTTTACAAGATAAAAAACATTGACTTTTTTTTGCATTGCCGCATCCCAACGTCCATAACAGGGTTTTTTTTCTCTCTGTGGAACTGTGTGATTTTTGCAGAACAACTTGTAGTTTTCATTAGTATCATTTAGGGTTCATAACACTTTGATAATTTTTAATTAACTTTGTGGAAACTAAGCAGAAAACAGCAATTCTGAGACTTTTTTCCCCGGTGTTCACAGTATGGGATAAGTTACATTATAATTGTGGAGTACAATTTATTATACTGTTAGTGTTATACAGTCACCAGCAGGCTGCACCAGCGATGCAAAGGAGGCTCGTCCCCGTCGGGCCTGGTATTGGTTTGATCAACACAATGGGGATATGCAGCGGCGGCCATGCAGCATCAGAAGCGATGCTGGTGCCAGGGAGCGGGTTAAGTATGACCAGCATGAGGTGCCCATGCATTTTGGGGGGACTTTTAGGTCTCAGATAACCCCTTTAAACACTTGTGTAGAGAAGCTACTCCAGTTTTCCTAATCCACACTACTCCTGGAGGGAGATTGTGACTTTTTTTTTGTTGCAAAAAAGTCACAAAGTCTTTATGATAAACCTGGAGTTAAACTAATTAACATAGCTAAGCACATTTTTCCATCCACATTACAAAACTGCAGTGAGTGGTGTAAAAATGCAAAAAATCTTAAAATTTTGTGCGAGTGGAAAAAGTCTCAAAAGCGTTATTTTTGTGACTTTTCGACGCCAGAATTCTGAAGTGAAAGTATTATAAATCAGGGCCATTGTGCCTATTATCTCTACATTTAAAAATAATCCTTTAAAAGAAAGCTATGTTTAATTTTTCTATTCACATAGCCGTATGAGAGCTTGTTTTTTGAGGCACATTTATAATTTCTAATGGCACCATTTTCTATTGCACACAATAGTGTGGGTGGCAGGAAAAAACAAAACAAAATAGGGTTGAATTGAAAAAAAAAGCAATGCAAAATGCCTTTATATTTTAATAGTACAGACATTTTGGGACACAGTGGTGAAAATTTTCATTTTTTGTTTATTTTTATATGAATATGAGGAAAGATGTAGGGATTAGAATTTTTGCATTTTTTATTTTAAAAAACTTTTTTTAAACTTTTTTATAGTTGCCTTTTTTATAGTTACATCAACCTTCGATCATTAGATTACTTTCCCCATAGACTGCATTTATTTAAGAATGCAGTCTATTGGAGATTTAATATATTCCTAGGGAGCACTTCCACAAGCAGGCTTCCATAGGAATACAGGCCACCACCAATTAATGGCTTCCCTGATCTTAGTGCAGGGAAGCCATTAGGGACTCAGCACTTTTGGAAAAAGCAACCTCAGCTGCCATAATTTGCACCGCAGAATCTTTGTCTTAGTTCCACAAATTAAATTGCTCCCGATAATAGTATGCCAACCATAGATGCCCCTCAAATAATATGAATATCATACATGCTTCCAAAAGTACATTCCAATCATCCAGCCATAGATGACCCAAAATAATATGCCAGCTACAGATGCCTCTCAAAATAATATTCCAGCCATACACTTCAGAATTGTCTATATTTCTGCATAAATTTGAGCTAACTCTACACCTGATTTTCACGCAAGTCCCAAAAGTAGATAAAGATAGCCAAATCTAATAAATGAGTCAAAATTATTAGACTTCATTTATTCATTTATTCATTGAGGACAATATCACATGCATGTGGGTGGCAGAAGTATGATAAACCTTTTCTTATGACCTCTTTGTGCAGAAATAACTGCAACTAAACATTTCCAGTAATTGTTGATTAGTCCTGCACATCGACTTGGAGGAATTTTAGCCCATTCCCCTGTACAAAACAGCTACAATTCTGCTATGTTGGTAGGTATCCCCTTATGAGCTTCAGGCCCTTCCACAACATTTCTATTGGATTAAGCTCAGGACTGTGACTTGGCCATTCCAAATTTTAAGTTTATTCTTCTATAATCATACTTTAGTAAAATGACTTATGCTGTGTGCTTAGGATTGTTGTCTTCTTGCATGACCCATGGTCTCTTGAGCTTCAGCTCACAGACAGACACTGACATTTTACTTTAGAATATGCTGGTATAATTCAGAATTTAATGTACAATCAATGACGGCAAGACCTCCTGACCCAGAGGCAGAAAAAATAGGCCCAAACCATGATACTATTACAATCATGTTTTACAGATGAGATGTGAGTTTTTTTTACCCCCAGACATATGATATTGGACCATTTTTCTCAATAAATAAACAACAAATTTTTTTATTTGGTTATATTTATCTATTTGAAAATATGATGTAATTTTAGGTCAAATGCATGCAGAAAACTTTTAAGCACCACTGTATGTCCCTCAAAATAATAATCCAGCTATAGATGCCCTCAAAGAAATATGGAAGCCATAAATGTCCCCAAAATAACATGCTATCCATAGAGCCTCTCAACATAATATTGGTCATTGGCTGGTCATTGTTGTGATTATGCCTAGTGTATTGATTAAATTAATTGTGTGTGTGTATATATATATATATATATATATATATATAAAAAACAAAAAAAGTTCAGTGGCAGCACCGTCAGAGGAAAAAATACGGGTGCAGCTGGCCCAGTGTGGATAAAGCCAATCCAAGTAGATAGAATTGCAAAAAAGGGCAGCACTCCAGAAAGTAAAAGAAGAAATAACTTTAATTACCCATATGGGACAGGCGACGTTTCGGCTCAATGTGTGAGCCTTTCTCAAGCGGTGTGTACAGACCAAATACAGAGTATATATGCCAGTAAGTGAATACAATCATTGTGCAGTACAGGTGTGCTCAATACATAATAATTGAGGTAATCAAATATAAAATACAGTGCATATAAAATTACAATAGATCACATGATTAGAGAACAGTGCATGATCATATAGTGAGTGATTAATTAAAAAAGTACATATGACATACAGTGAATTATACAAATACATAAGAATACTTCATAATTGACGATCATACAGTAAGTGGTATCAGCTGCATGTGCTAATAAAGTGCTTGAGTGCTTACTGCGTAGGTCCGGCAGACGGAGGGTGAAGGAGGATGCAAAACATACATGGCTGTCATGATACATGCGGTACGGCGTGCCTGTAGTGTGACTGCGCATGTCACAGTGACGTACATGCCATACTTCCGAGTAGCGATGTGCCTGTAGTGCCGCAACTGCGCATTGGCCTTCTGATGTCTCTTGCGCCATCTTGGATCAGGGCATCCTGCCTGCATTGCCAGGGACCTCTGTTAGTAACAGCCGATGAATAACAAATTAAGGTGGGGACACATAACAGTGCTCCTATATCCTATACTAGTGGCTGAGTGAGTGCAGAAACGGAACACCACAACAACAAAGCTGCAGCCCACTTCCGCGGTCCCAGATCAGTTGCGCACCCACACGTTAGTGTGGGGTCACACTGTATCTGTGATCAATACCCACTCATAACCACCCCATAAGGGGAGGGATCTCCTCCTGTACACCTATTATGTACACAACAGACTGTAGTCACAGAGGCACCCAAATGCCTCTACAAGCATAAGGATGTACTGACAAAAGGAGACTATCCTTATGAAGGCTTGCCGTCCACACTTACAGCCTCATATCTCCTCACTCCATGCTCCGTGGCCCACCTACCGCAGACTAAAAAAAAGAAGAAAGAAAGAAAAAGAAAAAATAAGTATAACACTTATATAAAACGAACCAAAGATACTAAAGAGAAACAAGTTTTTTGGCTTGTACACAAATCTCACATTATACACAATTGCGATCAACACCACAATGTACGGCATGGAGGCAAGCCACAAGCCCTAACCCGCCCCAATCCTATAGTCCACATTTAGACCATAGGGTTTGAGGGAATTAAGGGTGTGAATCCACCTCAACTCCCGTCTGTTGAGGAGATTAGCCCTGTTGCCACCTCTTCTGGGCATAGGAATAAAATCAATAATACAGCACCTAAGGTCTCTTTCAGTGTGTTTTAGGTCCGTAAAGTGTTTAGACACTGGCAAGTCAAGCCGTTTTTTTCTTATGCTTAGACGATGATTATTAAGCCGTGTCTTAAAATCAGTAGTCGTCTCGCCTACGTAGATTAAATTACATGGACATATGAGTGCATAAATGATATAGCTGGAGTCACAAGTTAAATAATATCGTATCGGGTATGTTACCCCAGTTTGTGGGTGTACAAAATTTTTGCCTTTTACGATATATTTGCAATTTACACATGATAAGCATGGGAAGCATCCTGTACTATTTGAAGTCAATGTTGTCTGTCTCGATTTTTTTATAGTCCCCACGTCAGCCTTGACTAACTGATCTTTGATACTTTTAGATCTCCGGTAGGACATTAGGGGTGGTGTATGAAATTCCCTTACAGCACTGTGGCAACCACCCAGTATACCCCAATGGCGTCGGATGATGTTCCCTATCGCTATACTATGCTCCGAGTACATGGAGACAAAAGGTATTCTGGTTGGTTTTGTTTGGCGTACCTTATTGGAAAGAGTGTCATTCCTGTCTAATTTCATGACCAGTTCTTTTTTATCATGCAGCAATTTGGAGGGATATCCTCGTTGCTTGAACTTGTTGGTTAATACATCAAGTGTGTTATCTAACTGGTCTTGATCTGAGACTATACGTCTGGCTCTTAAGTACTGGGAATAGGGCAGAGATCTGATCATGTTTTTGGGATGATTACTGCTGTACGTCAACAGTGTGTTCCTGTCGGTCGGTTTTGTAAAAAGTGCCGTGTGCAACTTGCCGTCCGCCAGGAACACAAGTGTATCCAGGAACTGCATTTCAATATGGGAATGCACTAAGGTGAACTGAAGTGCTTTATCAAACCCATTAAGGAATTCGTGAAATTCGCTGAGCTGGTCAATAGTGCCAGTCCAGATGAGGAAGATGTCGTCTATGTACCGCCACCACGCCATAGCATGCTTGAAGTGGTGGCTTCCATAGACGACATCTTCCTCAAATCGACGCATAAAAATATTCGCATAAGTTGGGGCCACGTTGGACCCCATTGCCACGCCCTGCTCCTGCATATAGTAAGAGTCTTGGAAAAGAAAATAATTGGATCTCAGGACAATTTCAAGGAGGGACAAAATGAAGTGTTGAGCTTGACTGGTCATGGAAGATCTATCTAGCATGTAGGAAACTGCTGATAATCCCTTGCAGTGATCAATTGAGGTGTAGAGAGAGGTGACATCAAAAGATGCTAACGTCACCCCCTGTACACCCGCTAAATCGATCCTCTGTAACTTCAATAAGAAATCGGTGGTATCTTGTATAAAAGAACTACCACCACATGCAAAACTGCGTAGTATCCTATCCAGAAAAATGGCAACATGGCTAAAAATTGAATCAGACCCTGATACAATAGGTCGACCGGGGGGATCGATGAGAGACTTGTGGATCTTAGGCAACACATACAGTACCGGAGTAACTGGATGCGTTACTGTAAGGTAATCCACAAGTCCCTCATCAATGATCCCCGCGTCTATGGCCATAGCCAACACATTTTTGATCGATTCAGCGATTTTAAACTTAGGGTCGGCATCAATGGGCCTGTAGATGGTATTGTCGCTCAATTGTCTCAACACCTCTGCAACGTATTTGCAGGTGTCTAATACAACCACCGCACCGCCTTTGTCAGCGGCCTTGATAGTAAGTGCGGGGTCACGTTTTAATTCATTGAGAGCAGCAATCTCATCAACAGTTACATTGGGGCGACCGAAAGGTTGTGGAGAGTGTGTCTCTCTTAATGTCTGGATATCATATTTTTTTTATTTTTTTTTGTGTGTGACTTATGGCCACAATTTAACTAAATTTTTTCACTCCAGTACACACACACATTTTGCATATACTTGACTTTTTTTTTTTTTTCTATGCTTGCCTTATTTTCACTTTTTTTATTAGATTACTTTTTTATTGCACACTAATTAAATCATTTAATTTATAGTTATTTGTTCTGTTTTTAATAGCTTTACATATTCAGTCTTCTAGTCCTTTGTGTTTTTTTTTTCATTGTGGCTAATTTACAATGTCTTACTTTACAGGTATTTTTTTTATCATTTCCGCACTCACTAATAATGATGGGCACTAGTGGTATTGTTACCATACCTCACATTTGTCATAATGAGTTTCTGCCATTTTTCAGTCACTGTGCATTTTTGCGTACATAACTCGTTAACATAACCTCGTTAACGTAACTGTTTATTCTGTTTGCACATGCCGATTAATAGTGTATTGTTTTAATTATATATTGGTCATGAGTCTAAGTTAAAAAAAAATTTAGGGTTATATTATCAAACTAATATCATGTGATCACAGATGATAATATGGTATTGGTGCTGATTGTCTCTTTGGTTGATCACCAAGCTTTGACACCCAGTCCTGAAATCTCCAATCTAGTGTTGTTCTCCTAAACTTACATGGGTAGCGACACTTCTGACGACATTTCCTCCAGGTGCTCCGGTTTCGTCCCACACTCCAAAGACATACTGATAGGGAACTTAGATTGTGAGCCCCATTGGGGACTGCTTTATGCTAATGTCTGCAAAGCGCTGCAGAATTGTTATGGCTTTATGTGGATTTATCTATAACAATATGGTCTGTGTTTAGTTGTTTTAAAAAATATTCTCAATTAAAATTTTTGTTTTTCAATCCTCATTTGTGGTAATATTTGTCCTGCATTTTAGCTATTTAGTGTGATTCAAAATGATATGCCAGTCATAGATATTTAAAAGTAAAATGCCAGCCACAGATGCCTGTGAAATCATATGCCAGCCATAGATGTCCACACACTAATATTCTAGCCTTTGTATGTGTACAGTAAAGTGATCAGTACAGACCAAGAAGTGGCAACTATTAGGCTAAGTGGCCATTGCGAAAACTGCAGGATGTTATGATTTTTGTTTAAATATGGATAGTGTCATGGAAAATTAAAAATAAGCACAATTAAAAAAAATATATAATATGTTAAACATAAAAATGTGATTTAAACAATAGGTCATTTTCTGCTGACACATTTCCTTTAAAACATCATATATAAATGATATTACTCTACTTGAAATGACTACTATATGCATGGAATAAAATCCGATTATTGGAGGAAGTTTTTTTTGTTTTTATGTGGAGATCATAGGTGCAATATGCACACATTTAATAAAAAATGATATGATATTTGCTCCCATGATGCACAGGATAACATGAAGTCTTTTATGTCTAACTTTGATCATGTTATATACTGTACATGAGTGCACTGTATGTAACTTTAGAAACATACGCTGTACAGCCAGAGAGCTCAGGATGTATATTGCTAAACATTTATCTGATATTGAAAAGAAAATTATGTGAAGTGTCTAGACCTGTGATGGCTAACCTCCGGCACTCTAGCTGTGTTAAAACTTCAACTTCCAAGATGTACACTTGTTTGACTGTTCTCAGAACTCTATAGAAATGAATTGAGCATGCGGGGAGTTGCAGTTTCACCACAGCTGGAGTGCCAGAGGTTATCCTCTAGAGAGACGCTAGACTGTTTTTTTGCTATTATTGAACATGTTAGACCCAAAAGGGACAGGGACAGGGAATACTTAGACTTCTCCTCATCGATTTTTAAAGATCCACAAATGGTTTGCAAGGAATCTTGTCACCAAATTTTTGGTGTCCTAACTAAGGGCAACATAAACTAGTGGCAGATCCCCTTAGGAAAATGCTGGATCACTTTCTTTAATTGACTCAGTCATTTTAATAATATTTTGTATTGAACAGCTCCAGCGCATGTCACAGAATCCTGATATTCATGAGCTCCTGCTTTTTTCTGCACCCTGCTGCTAATTCAGTTGGAAAAAACTGTTAACCAGTGGCAGCAAGCAGCAAAAGCCAGAAGCTTATGAATGTCAGGACTTGTTGGCATGCACTGTAGCTGTTAGAACCTAGCAGCATAAAACTGGTGACTGATTCCTTTTAAGTTGGAGAAGTGAGACTATATATACACAATGCAACACCAAGAAGCAAAAGTCATAAAATTATGGAAATTACAGGATTGATAGACATGTTAATGATATGCAAAATTGCAAAAAATGGAAACCAAATATTCAAAACAACTTATTTTTTTCAGTATGTGTGCTACACGCAGAAGTACAGGCACTTGTATATCTTGGCATACTATCAATTCGTTTTTTAATGAGATAACCTTTTGCGAATACAAAAGGGGGCACATGGTGTCAGGGAACACCCACCCCCTTTTGGGATGTGAAAAGGTATGTGGAAGTGAAAGGGTTAAGTTTAATTACTTACCTGTAATGAGTGCTGGACTGAACTTGACCTCGTGGATACTGGATGATCGTGATTGGTCTACTGGTAACGGTCAGCACGAGTCACCTGTAAGAAAAGAAGATCTCAGTTACTTACAGCGCATTCAGCAGTTGACAGCGAAGAATCCGGACCAGCTCTGCGATGGAGGACCTCATGAGACAGCTTGTGGAGAGAGCCGCGTCCCAAGGTGGTGAAGAATGGCTACGATCCTGTCTTTTGATGGAGACAAGCACCGGGAATCCTGCTCTGCATTCTGATAATTCTGGCTGCTCTGCTTTTCACATTGAGAGCGCAGAGCCAGTGAGGAATGCAGAGGTCATCGATGTCGATCCTCCTGCATTATCGCAGCCACATTCATCTCCACGGAGGAAGAGGATTCGCAAGGAGAAACATCAATTTTCTCCAGTCGGCATTCAAAAGGATCTAGGCAGAAGAAATATGCTGCGCCACCTGGCGCGAGAAGAGGGTATGGCAATCGCAAGCAACAGCCTCATTTATCATCTGGCAGTTTAACTGCATCTGCTCGTGCCCCCTGTGCGATTATTTCACAGCACGATTTACAATTAGAGGATTCAACTCCTTCAACAAGCAAATCCTCACAAGGTAACAATTTATCTACAGCTATCCCTGTATATAATTCTGGGGATCAGTCTATGCTGTCTTCTACTAATAATATTCAATTATTCAAGGAATTTTTATCCTTTCTAGAACAGAGAGATAATGTACAAGGGCTATTTATACAAACCAGATTCCAAAAAAGTTGGGACACTATACAAATCGTGAATAAAAACTGAATGCAATGATGTGAAGGTGCCAACTTCTAATATTTTATTCAGAATAGAACATAAATCACGGAACACAAGTTTAAACTGAGAAAATGTACCATTTTAAGGGAAAAATATGTTGAATCTGAATTTCATGGTGTCAACAAATCCCCAAAAAGTTGGGACAAGGCCATTTTCACCACTGTGTGGCATCTCCCCTTCTTCTTACAACACTCAACAGACGTCTGGGGACCGAGGAGACCAGTTTCTCAAGTTTAGAAATAGGAATGCTCTCCCATTCTTGTCTAATACAGGCCTCTAACTGTTCAATCGTCTTGGGCTTTCTTTGTTGCACCTTCCTCTTTATGATGCGCCAAATGTTCTCTATAGGTGAAAGATCTGGACTGCAGACTGGCCATTTCAGTACCCGGATCCTTCTCCTACGCAGACGTGATGTTGTGATTGATGCAGAATGTTGTCTGGCATTATCTTGTTGAAAAATTCAGGGTCTTCCCAAGCTGCCCATGCCACACGCACTTATGCAACCCCATACCATCAGAGATGCAGGCTTCTGAACTGAGCGTTGATAACAACTTGGGTTGTTCTTGTCCTCTTTGGTCCGGATGACATGGCGTCCCAGATTTCCAAAAAGAACTTCGAATCGTGACTCGTCTGACCACAGAACAGTCTTCCATTTTGCCACACTTCATTTTAAATGATCCCTGGCCCAGTGAAAACGCCTGAGCTTGTGGATCTTGCTTAGAAATAGCTTCTTCTTTGCACTGTAGAGTTTCAGCTGGCAACGGCGGATGGCACGGTGGATTGTGTTCACTGACAATGGTTTCTGGAAGTATTCCTGAGCCCATTCTGTGATTTCCTTTACAGTAACATTCCTGTTTGTGGTGCAGTGTCGTTTAAGGGCCCGGAGATCACGGGCATCCAGTATGGTTTTACGGCCTTGACCCTTACGCACAGAGATTGTTCCAGATTCTCTGAATCTTCGGATGATGTTATGCACAGTTGATGATGATAGATGCAAAGTCTTTGCAATTTTTCGCTGGGTAACACCTTTCTGATATTGCTCCACTATCTTTCTGCGCAACATTGTAGGAATTGGTGATCCTCTACCCATCTTGGCTTCTGAGAGACACTGCCACTCTGAGAAGCTCTTTTTATACCCAATCATGTTGCCAATTGACCTAATTAGTGTTAATTGGTCTTCCAGCTCTTCGTTATGCTCAAATTGACTTATTCCAGCCTCTTATTGCTACTTGTCCCAACTTTTTTTGGGATTTGTTGACACCGTGAAATTTTGAATCAACGTATTTTTCCTTTAAAATGATACATTTACTCGGATTAAACGTTTGATCTGTCATCTACGTTCTATTACAAATAAAATAATGACATTTGCCATCTCCACATCATTGCATTCAGTTTTTATTCACAATTTGTTTAGTGTCCCAACTTTTTTGGAATCCGGTTTCTACCTTGGTCTCCCCCTGTTGAATATATTGCTCCTGAGGGTCAGTTTATTTCGGATCAACATAGGATGGCTGAAAAGAATGACAAATGTTTTTTTCCCTTGTACTGACGGAAATAGTGGAGTTAAGGATATTTCTTTCAAAGAAACTTTACCTTGTGAAATGTCTCCACTAGGTTTCCATTTATCCGCAAGTACAAAGGAAAAAATATGGAACCGTGAATACATAGATTTATTAACTCTTTTACCATCTGTTAAAGATAAAAAAAAAGAAGATGATAAAAAGAAAGTGAGCACACAGAAGAGCATTTTTGCCTGGATTCTGGCTTTTTGTATATTCGCTGCAGTTTTAGGAGCAAAACACGCGTCTCTTTGTAGCGGTCTGTTCCATCATTTAGAATCAGTTTTGGAGGCTTATAGAAGTTTTGGAGGATCCGCTTGGTTTAACTATGACGAGTCGTTCAGACAAAAACTAGCGGTTTACCCTGACCTTCGTTGGGGATTCAAAGACGTTGGAATATGGCTTAATTTAATGCTGCCCCAACGCTCTCATAATTTTCGTATTCAATCTCCAAGGAAAGGATTCTGTTTTGCCTATAATGAATCCTCCTGTAAATGGCAAAGTAACTGCAAATATAGGCATGAATGCTCTTTCTGTACAGGCGCTCACCCCTCATTCAAATGCTTAAAAAAGAATGCTAATAATAAAGAAGGAAATAAAACAAGTGACTCCTCTGAATCTGGAAAGATTAATTCAATGTATAAAATTCTTTCCAGACAGGGAGAAGGCCCTTCTACTAATTGAAGGTTTTTCTTCTGGCTTCTATGTGCCGGAATTTAAAGGTCATGGTTGTGTTTTAGTTAAAAATGCGTTTTCTGTTATTATTAATAAAAATAAGGTTTTAGAAAAAATCTACAATGAAATTGCGGAACATAGAATTGCAGGCCCTTTCTCTTCTCCCCCTTTCAAAAATTTTTGGATTTCCCCTCTAGGTTTTGTTCCCAAAAAGGAGCCAGGTAGCTTCCGCTTAATTCATAATTTATCTTATCCATTTAATTTTTCCCTAAATGATTCCATTGATAAGGACTCTGCTTCAGTGCATTACGCATCTTTTGATCAGGCTTTGCATTTTTTAAGGAAAGCAGGACCAAAAGCGTTATTAGCCAAAGTGGACATCAAATCTGCATTTAGGTTACTCCCAATTAATCCGTCTGGTTATAATTCATTAGGCTTTTATTTGGATGGTCAATATTTTTATGACATGGCATTACCCATGGGTTTTTCATTATCTTGCCAATATTTCGAGGCTTTTTCTACTTTCCTGCAATGGATGCTTGAGACTCATTATAAAGGGGGTTACACCATACATTATTTGGATGATTTTTTATTCATAGGAAATCCCCAGTCTGATGATTGTGCCAATTTATTAAAGACATTTAGATTTATATCTTCATATTTCAATGTTCCTTTGGCAGAGGAAAAAACGGTTTATCCAACTACCTGTATAAAATTCCTGGGCATTGAAATTGATTCGGTTAATATGTTGTTTAAGATTCCTGAAGAAAAAATTAACTCTTCTTTAAAAAATTTAAATTTTGTATTACAATGTAAAAAGACCACTGTGAAGATTTTACAGTCAGTTTTGGGATCTCTGAATTTCATCTCTAGAGTCATTGCTTTAGGTAGAGTGTTCTCTAAGCGTCTTTATGCATCCATTGCAGGAAAGAAAAAAGCGCATGATCATATCAGGATTACTGCAGCTTTGAAAGAAGATATTCTTATCTGGATTCATTTTTTGGAAAATTTTAATGGATGTTCAGTTTGGCAAGAAGATTTTGTCAATTCAGATTCATTGAGATTATTCACTGATGCTGCTGCTTCAGTCGGATACGGGGCATTTTTTAATAAACAATGGTCTGCAGAATCTTGGCCTAGGTCATGGAATGATAAGCCGTTTATGAAAAATAAAAAAATTTTGGAATTGTTCCCGGTTTTAGTTTCTTTGAATATCTGGAAAGATTTCTTTAGAAATAAACGTATACTCTTATTGTCTGATAATAAGGGTGTCGTTTTTTCTATTAATTGTCTGTCTGCAAAATCTGTTGAAGTAACAACTACGTTAAGATTTATAGTCTTATGTTTGGAAAACAATATTTGGCTCAAGGCTAAATACGTCGAAGGTAAACAAAATGTAATTGCCGACTCTTTATCTCGGCAGGAATTCCAGATATTCAGGAAGTTAATACCGGATGCAGATTCAGAGGGGATCCAATCTCCACCGCAGTTGTGGGAGATAATTCTATCTTAATTTTTGAAGAAGATATTCTTATCTGGATTCATTTTTTGGAAAATTTTAATGGATGTTCAGTTTGGCAAGAAGATTTTGTCAATTCAGATTCATTGAGATTATTCACTGATGCTGCTGCTTCAGTCGGATACGGGGCATTTTGTAATAAACAATGGTCTGCAGAATCTTGGCCTAGGTCATGGAATGATAAGCCGTTTATGAAAAATAAAAAATTTTTGGAATTGTTCCCGGTTTTAGTTTCTTTGAATATCTGGAAAGATTTCTTTAGAAATAAACGTATACTCTTATTGTCTGATAATAAGGGTGTCGTTTTTTCTATTAATTGTCTGTCTGCAAAATCTGTTGAAGTAACAACTACGTTAAGATTTATAGTCTTATGTTTGGAAAACAATATTTGGCTCAAGGCTAAATACGTTGAAGGTAAACAAAATGTAATTGCCGACTCTTTATCTCGGCAGGAATTCCAGATATTCAGGAAGTTAATACCGGATGCAGATTCAGAGGGGATCCAATCTCCACCGCAGTTGTGGGAGATAATTCTATCTTAATTTTTGACTTATTAAAAAATGCGCTTGCAAGTAACACTTGGGCAGCGTATTTGTCAGCCTGGAAAACTTGGGCGACTTTTTGCAAAGTTAATAATTATGATACTTGGGATTCTACTCCTGCCTCTTGCATCCATTTTGTGTTAGAACTCATTAAATCAGGAAGATATGTTCAAAAAATCTTGACAGGATTGTCTTACTTTCAAAAATGTTTTAATGTAACTCCTATATCTAATAATTTTTGTGTAAAACAATTTATTAAGGGAGCTGACAAGTTGGCACCAGTGAAAGAAAGGACTATACCTTTATGTACTGTTTATCTTACTAAATTTGTAAAATATTTACCTGATTTGTGTTCATCTTCTTATGAGTCTTCACTTTTTAGCACGGCATTTATAGTGGCCTTTTTCGGTGCACTTCGAATTTCTGAATTTGCAGCTGAAAAAAGAAATGCAGAACCACCTTTGTACTTATCTGATGTAAAAATTTTCGACAGTAAGGTCTGTATTTTTATAAAGAAATCCAAAACTGACCAAAAGGTCTAGGTACTTGGGTGTCACTAAATAAAATAAAAAATATGGATATTTGCCCAGTTTTGGCCTTAAAAAAGTGGTTAATTTTTCATTCTAATTCGTTTGGGCCATTATTTATGCATGTTGACCACTCCCCTTTAACTAGATATCAATTTAATTACATGTTGAAAAAATGTAAGTCTCATTTCAAATTAAGTGATGTATGCGAACAATATGGGTCTTCAGACTAACATAATAAAGAAATTGGGCAGATGGAATTCTGACAAATTCAAACTTTATATCAGGCCAGAATTACTTTTAAAAAACTAATTCTTTGTTTCAGATACCAAGAACATTTGGATTGTGGGGTCTGATTTGGTTTCCGAAGCCTGTAACCGTTCAAGGTTGAGGTTTAATTCAGATAACCTCGGTTTTGGTAAGAACATAAACATATTCTGGAAAGGTATTCCTAACATTAGACTGCGAGATTTGGTTAATACTTGTTATCAAATTAATAAAATATGGCCCGCTCCAAATTTATTAATTTTATATTTAGACGGTAGTGATTTGGGCATTATTAAGACTTATATTTTAATGGAAGATTATACTTGTAAGATGAGAGCTCTTCAAATGATTCTGCCGTCTACTATGTTGGCATTTTCGGACATAATTTCAAAATGGGAATGGCAATCTACTCATATGCGTTTCCTAGAAAAAATAAAAAAGAGAATCAACAAACACCTTGAAAAAGTAATGATTTGTTTTAATGGTTTTACTTGTAGGCACTCTGAATTGGAGGGTTTTCTCCCTGGGCTCTATAATTCTATTAAGAGTTCTTTGTCGGAAATAGGTTTTGACATTTTTAATGTCGGTTTACAAAATTTAATAGATTTGGCTACGGGGGTTTAGCCATCTAGCTGTTGCTGATGGCGAAAGGGTAATAGTCGCTCTTTGAGCGGACTAGTTTGGGTCTTAGACAAGGTATTGGATTTAATTGGTTCTTATGATTTAAATAATTTGGATTGTCTAAGAATATGAAACGTAAAAACACTGTGGCCTTTATATACCAAAACAATTTAAAATGTTAAAAATAAAATATCTTATTATTTAATTTGACAATGTCTAAGTCTCTTTGTGTGTTTCAATCTTGGTTAGTGGTGGAATATGACACCATGAGATAACCTTTTGCAAAAGGTGGGGACATGGTGTCAGGGAACACCCACCCCCTTTTGGTATGTGCAAAGGTATGTGGAAGTGAAAGGGTTAAGTTTAATTACTTAACTGTAATGAGTGCTGGACTGAACTTGACCTCGTGGATACTGGATGATCGTGATTGGTCTGCTGGTAACGGTCAGCACGAGTCACCTGTAAGAAAAGAAGATTTCAGTTACTTACAGCGCATTCAGCAGTTGACAGCGAAGAATCCCCCATCCCACCCTCCCTTTTCTTTTATCGTCACGGTGTTTACACGGGGTAATAGTCGCTCTTTGAGCGGACTAGTTTGGGTCTTAGACAAGGTATTGGATTTAATTGGTTCTTATGATTTTAATAATTTGGATTGTCTAAGAATATGAAACGTAAAAACACTGTGGCCTTTATATACCAAAACAATTTAAAATGTTAAAAATAAAATATCTTATTATTTAATTTGACAATGTCTAAGTCTCTTTGTGTGTTTCAATTTTGGTTAGTGGTGGAATATGACACCATGGTTGTCTGAGGAATGTTCTGAATGCACTTGGGCACTCACATCATCAAGATCTGCTTCTAGCAGCTCTTTTGCAATAGTCAACCAATGATGTCCCAGATGTTCTTGATGGGAGACAAATCCGGAGATGATGCAGGCCATTGTAACATGTTTAGACCATGCAGGCATTATCCTGTTGAAAAATCTCTCCTGGGAAACTTTGGAGAAAAGGCCATACCACTGGTTCCATGACCAAATGAATTTAACGCCAAGCTGTTAGTGCACCTGAAATGAAGACTAGAGGGATCCAGCTGCCATACATTATGCCACTTCACACCATAATCCCAGGAGTAAGTCCTTGTGACATTATTTTGTCAAGGCCTTTTCATCGCATTAGCCACATGTTCTTCAAACCAATCTCTATCACTGCATCAAAGACAAAAGTGGACTTGTGTCTGAAGTGGATAGACCTCCATTCCAGCCTTCATAACTGTCTTGATGTGCACCATGCTAGTCTTTGAGGGCTCTGGCATGAGGTCAGTGGAACACCTGTAGCTGGACGTCTGGCTTGTATACCAACGTCATGCATACGCCTTCTGATGGTTTGTGTAGTAGACTCTTTCTTCCCTAGGCTTGGAATGTGATGTCCAATTTCACTTGCAGCACAGACTGCATCACTAAGTACTATTCCTCTAATCAGATGATCCATTCATGCAGTGGTTTGACTCTGTACAATTGTTGCTGTCATTCCAGTTCGTCATTGTTCACCTAACCACCAGGACATGTATTGAACATTAAACTTCGCTAACATCTTGGCCTGGGCACATAGTGATCTGTCATAGTGATAAACCAAGGTCTCTCAGTTCAAGAATTCTGTTTGCAAGCAACAAGTGGTGATAACTGGCACGTTAACAAGCAGGAGTCATCCTGTTTGTACATGATCTGATTTTGAGGTTTCATGTAGCTTTAATGTCCCTCCCACGTGCCACAGCTAGGTGGTTGAAAATGTGATCATCTGTAGATCATAGTAACACATGCTACTCCCTTGATTTGTATAATCGTATGGCTTGTCCTTCTTGGTATTGCAATTTCAGTATTGAGAAGTATATGTATATTTCCTCCTTAAAAGTGGCTAATAAAAGTTCATCCTTAAGTTATATGTAACTCAGAATTATTCCATTTAAAAATACAGTTCATCCCACTAACTAGACAATCCTTCATATAGCTACACTGATGGAAAAATGAATAAAGGTTTTTGGGAACCTTGCACTAGGTGTTATTTTTCCCTACAGGGGTAATGAAGAACTGCACAGTTTACATTGAATATTCTAAGTGTTACTTATGTAGAGTTAGAGTAGTATTTTTTTAATTTTATTAATTCTTTATTTTCAAATTTTCAATCTTGAGACAAACCAACAAAAGCCTGAAGGCCATAATCTGATAATATATAAAGGCAGTGTTACAAGTTATCAGGCAGAACATATAATAACATCAATATATAGTAGCCATAGTTATTACAAATTACACAATCTCCTCTACCACTCCTAAAGACTCTATTGTTTACTAGAAGGTGTAATATATTGGAGTGTTCAAGGTAACGTTGGCTACCCAAACATAGGACATAATATACATTAGAAAAAGAGATGATGAGAAAAGAGAGAAGAAAAGGGAGGTAAGAGAAATAGAAAAAAAAATGGGGGGGTAAAGAAAGAGAGATGAGAAGGGGGGGTCGAACTTCAGTACTTAAGCAGCTAGTCAGTGCTTAAAAGGCTGGTCAGGTGCTTAAAAAGCTGGTCGGGTGATGCTAAGCTAATCAAGTTAAGCCTTCTAACTGTCATCATAGCGTTTCCTAAGACCCACTGTCATCCAATGACCTCCAAGGTTGCCACGTTTTCAGGAATTTCTCGTGACTCCTATTGATCCAACTGGTCATTTCTTAAAATTGGCAAATCTGATTGACCTTAGCCTGTCATTCTTGTATTGAGGGAGGGAGTACTAGTATTTTTCCAATGGAGAGGTATAATGGCTTTAGCAGCCGATATAAGATGGGTTACTAAGTTGTGCTTAGATGGCCGATAAAGATCAGTTGGTAGTGAGAAGAACACTATTTCTAATGTGATCTAAAGTTCAGGAGTTGTGACCTTATTTATTACTGTGATAACACCCTCCCAGTATGGAATAATTAGTGGGCATGTCCACCAAATGTGGGATAGTGAACCTACTCCTTTGCCACATCTCCAGCACAGCCGATCGGGGGACAGACCCCTCCTGTGTAGGAACTCCAGGGTTTTGTACCATCTGGAGAGGAGTTTGAAATGATTTTCTTGTAGACGTACAGTACAGACCAAAAGTTTGGACACACCTTCTCATTCAAAGAGTTTTCTTTATTTTCATGACTATGAAGGCATCAAAACTATGAATTAACACATGTGGAATTATATACATAACAAACAAGTGTGAAACAACTGAAAATATGTCATATTCTAGGTTCTTCAAAGTAGCCACCTTTTGCTTTGATTACTGCTTTGCACACTCTTGGCATTCTCTTGATGAGCTTCAAGAGGTAGTCCCCTGAAATGGTCTTCCAACAGTCTTGAAGGAGTTCCCAGAGATGCTTAGCACTTGTTGGCCCTTTTGCCTTCACTCTGCGGTCCAGCTCACCTCAAACCATCTCGATTGGGTTCAGGTCCGGTGACTGTGGAGGCCAGGTCATCTGGCGCAGCACCCCATCACTCTTCTTCATGGTCAAATAGCCCTTACTTTCAAAGTTTTCCCAATTTTTCGGCTCACTGACTGACCTTCATTTCTTAAAGTAATGATGGCCACTCGTTTTTCTTTACTTAGCTGCTTTTTTCTTGTCATAATATAAATTCTAACAGTCTATTCAGTAGGACTATCAGCTGTGTATCCACCTGACTTCTCCTCAACGCCACAGATGGTCCCAACCCCATTTATAAGGCAAGAAATCCCACTTATTAAACCTGACAGGGCACACCTGTGAAGTGAAAACCTTTTCAGGGGACTACCTCTTGAAGCTCAACAAGAGAATGCCAAGAGTGTGCAAAGCAGTAATCAAAGCAAAAGGTGGCTACTTTGAAGAACCTAGAATATGACATATTTTCAGTTGTTTCACACTTGTTTGTTATGTATATAATTCCACATGTGTTAATTCATAGTTTTCATGCCTTCAGTGTGAATCTACAATTTTCATAGTCATGAAAATAAAGAAAACTCTTTGAATGAGAAGATGTGTCCAAACTTTTGGTCTGTACTGTATACATGGTGAAAATCCATGTGAGAAAGCTAGGGGTTTTTTAAGTTCCTGGTCTGAAAAAACAGTGTCTAGCTCTCTCTCCCATTCTCTAATGTACAGAGGCTTTTTCACCTCACCCTCGGCTCCCACCAGAATATATATTGCTGCAATTTTCCTCTGGGAAGTGGAGATAACAATATCTTTTCGAAATCTGTCAATGGTCTCCCTGAGCTGCACTTCTTTCTCAACCCACCACACACAGCACTTATATATGACTTTGTAAGGAAAAAGCTTGGGGAGTTTTTTTATTCGCTCTGGTAGCCTGCTCATTATAGATGCTTCTGTGTCAGGGATTGACTCCCCCAGTCTAACCTGTGCTATTGAGGACCAGATCTCCGGGAGGATATCCCTGTTGTTTCCTAATAAGTCGGGGATAAGACTTGCTGGCAATAGAAGAGACGGGTTGGGGGCTAAATCTTTACCGAGTTCTTTCCATGTCTCTCGGATCCCTTTTAATAAGGGACCAAGGTGTGTGTTTTTGTTTGGGCTTATTTCGGGTAGCCATAGGAGACTTTAGAGTGAGGGGCCTACACTATAATCAAGTAACTCCTGTACATCTGGTTGTTTCTTGGGGTCTACTGACTCCAACCACCTATTCAGTTGTATAGCTTGGTAGTATTTTGAAACATCTGGAACTCCCAAACCTCCTTTGTCCCTATGTCTAACTAGAATGGTATGTGAGATTAGAGGTCTCCTCCCATTCCACAGGTATTTAGAGAAGATTCGCCTGATATCTAGGACAAATGTTTTTGGTAGGTGTATCGGTAACATTTGCATTACGTATAGGATCTTGGGAAAGACATAGGCTTTGAGCACATTTTTCCTGCCCATCCAGGATAGGTAGGGCAAGCTATATTTCTGTAAGGTTTGTATAATGTCTCTTTTAAGGGGTATATAGTTGCATTTATATAGATCATCTAGGTCCCTTGGTATCAGTATCCCTAGGTACTTTATTTGTCCCTTAGTCCAGTGAAAGGGAAGGTGGGTCTGTAAAGAGGCTGCTCTTGATTCTGGTAATGAAATGTTTAGTATTTCAGATTTAAAGTGGTTAACTTTAAAGTCTGAGATCTGGCTAAATATTTAAAAATTTTTTAACTAAGTGATCCAGGCCTTTATCAGGATTAGTCACCAAGAACAGAAGGTCATCTGCGAAAGCAGTACATTTTAGGTCTCTCTTTCCATAGTTAACACCCTTGATTTCAGTGGTTTGTCTGACTAGCTGAATGAGGGTCTCTACTACCAATATGAATAAAGATGGAGATAATGGGCACCCTTGTCTTGTCCCGTTTGTTATTTCAAAAGTTGGGGAGAGTGTGCCATTAACTTTTAATCTGGCATGTGGTTGCTGGTATAGAGTAAATATCGAGTGTAAGACGGATCAGGAATGGCACATTTTTCCAGAGTTAATTTCATGAAGTTCCAATTGACCCTGTCGAACGCCTTCTCGGCGTCTACGCTCAGCAGGACCAACAGGAACTTCTTTGTTTTAGCAGTGTGCATTGCGTGAAAGATCCGGTGTGAATTGTTTTTCCCTTCTCTGCGTTGGACAAATCCTGACTGTTCTGGACCTATTAAGGAGGGTAGTATTTTGCTTAGTCTAGTTGCTAGAATTTTAGCCCAAATCTTTAGGTCCAGATTCAAGAGGGAGATTGGTCTATAACTTCACAGTTCTGAGGATCCTTGCCTTCTTTGTGGATAAGTGTGACATACGATTCTTGTGTCTGTCTAGGAAGGTGACCTCCCTGCAATAATGCATTACAGAAGTCAGTAAATCAGGGTATAAGGATATCCTGAAATCTCCTGTAATACAGAAGAGGCAAACCATCCGGTCCCGGACTTTTACCTTGGGGAAGCTCTGTATAATAGAACTCACTTCCTCCGTAGTGACGGGGTTAGTCAGTGAGTCTGTGTCGTTAGGGTGCACTGACGGTAACTTAAGGGAGTGTAGGAGTTCTTTGATGTGTGTCTGTCTAATATTTTTTTGGTCTGGGGATTTTAGTTGGTTAAGGCTGTATAGCCTCTCGTAGAATTTGGAAGGCTTTTGCTATCTCAGGCGTTTCTTGGGTAAAGTTGCCATCTGTCCTTATTTTAGGAATGTATGTTACGTTTTTTGTCTTTTTCAGTAATGAGAACATCAGTTTACCCCCTTTGTTCCCATGGGCGTACACTTTATGTTGGAAATTTAACATCTGTTTCCTTACTTTCTGGGCTAAAAGTTTGTTAAGTTGCAGTCTAAGCTCCGTAAGTTCCCTTTGTTTCTCTCCGCTTGCAGATAGTTTGTTTAGCTTTTCCACCCTTGTTATTTGAGCTAGTATTGAATCTAGAGCCTTTTGGTGTTCCTTTTTAACCCTGGTACCCAAAGAAATAAAACATCCCCTAACGTATGCCTTGTGGGCTTCCCATACAATAGGGGTAGTGCTGTGTTCGGTGGAGTTGATCCCAAAATACATCTCTAATTGAGACCTAACCTGTTCGGATTGTAGCCTGTTGTTCAACAGGGACTCGTTGAGTCTCCAGTTCCACTCTCTTCTTGGTAGAGAAACCATGGTGAGGGTCACGTGGCATGGTGCGTGGTCAGAGATGGTGATTTTCCCGATCTCAGCAACACTAGAGACAGGCAAAAGAGAGGCAGATGTTAAAATATGATCTAATCTCTGGTATGAGCCATGTGGGTTGGAAAAGGAGGAGTAGTCTTTAACCGTAGGGTTGCGGCTTCTCTATATGTCTATCAGTTGTAGATCATGCAGCTTTCAGTGTAGCTGTCAAGGCTGAGGATGGGAAAAAACCCTCAGCCGTGTGATGCCAAGATGTAGTAGCTGCTCGGGCAGGACGACAGAACTAGGGAGCAGGTCACCTCCTATCACGTCCCTAATTCTGACCCTGACTCCTAGCTGTATGAGCCGACCCTGATGGTAGGAGGGTTCATACTCCGGAACCTTGGGGTCCCTACTAGCCCTCAGGGTGGCCCTGAACTAGAAGCAGGGTAAGATGACCTGTTCCTCCTAGGCACGGACGAACAGGAGTCTTACTGGCCAAGCTGCAAAGAGAAGGGGAACATAAACAGACATATGGATATGACAGATGATCCAAGCAGTTCCACACTAACCTGCCACAGCCTTGCTGACTGGAACCCGTGCTAAAATACGCTGTCCACACAAACACAAGGGAGACAGCACACACATCAAAACACACAGGTAACCAGGACATCCATAGCTGCAATATATATCAAGAGCATAAAAACATCAACTTAACATCAG
Organism: Bufo bufo; assembly: GCF_905171765.1. Lineage (NCBI taxonomy): Eukaryota > Metazoa > Chordata > Amphibia > Anura > Bufonidae > Bufo > Bufo bufo. Next base: position 658,131,651 of record NC_053389.1, read on the forward strand.
AAATTCTTTTTATGACCGCGAGGGTGGCCCTTACTGGAAAGATGGTATATGAACCAGGAGGATGACTCCAGCAAAACGCATGGCTGAAGTACCCCTCAGCAACTGCCTTCCAGCAGGAAGCTAAATAGCCCAAGCGGCCACACACACACTTCCATCACCAAACCATGTAAGTGTCACTTAAAGGGGAAGTGTACAATAAACAATTACACTGCAGCTGTTACTGCAGGCAACGACATGTGTGGCAACCATGTCCTGGGAGTCAGCCAGAAGGCCGAGACACTGCCACCACATGTACACGAAACCACACGTTGCCACGGGCAGCCTCAAGTGAAGGGAAGTGTCACAGTGCACACCTACATAAAATTCGTGCACACCAGACATAGAAAGTGAAAACCACACTTTACCAGAGGCAACCGCATGCCGTGACAGCGAGCGCCTAGCAAGTGCTCAGGCCGCTCCACTGCCAACAACCTTATGTTGCCAACGGCAACCACACGTGAGGCAAGATACGGAGCTCACACCTGTGGTTGAGAACATAAAACAAACCGCTGACAACTGCATGCGAACCAAGGAGTCACGACCACAACCATGGTAGTGACAGTAGCCTACTGATATGTTTCTGAGCAATGTGTGACTTGGATGTGGAAGAATCCAGTTCTGGGTTCAATATCAGGTTGAGATCCGCCCCCAAGATCACTGGACCTTCTGCAAAAAGTTTAATAGTGTCTAAGGCTTTAAGAAGCCATTGTACAGTAGCTGTATTCAGGGCGTACAAGTTGGCTAAAGTGTATTTTCGTGACGCTATTTCCTCTTTCAAAACCAAGAATCTACCTTCAGCATATGTAAGCTGCTGGTTTAGTATAAATGGTATGGAGTGATGTATGGCAATAGAAACTCCCTTGGAGGCTGAGGTGGGGTGGGTGCTATGAAACCATTGGCTGAATGGGCGAGATGGCAATTTTGGCATTTTCTTCTGACAAAAATGGGTTTCTTTATAGAAAGGCTATGTGGGAGCCCATTTTCCGTAACGCTAGCATCACCTGACCTCGCTTTTGAGGTGAGTTAAGGCCCTTGACGTTGAAAGTGGTTATTTTAACCTCTGTCATCTTTTCCTGAGGATATGAAGGGTCTCAGGACTCTGTTACTAATGTGAGAGGATTGTGAACCTTTCAGGAAGGGGGAGGAAAGGGGGGAATAATAAAAAATAAAAAAAGTACGGGGGCTAAGGAGGAAGGAGAGAGAAGAGAGATAGAAGAGAATATAAGAATGCAAGTACTAAGCAATACAGCAATGAACTTATTCAACAGAAAATCTTTAACTGGATCTGCTAAATCAAGAGGGGAGGGGGATGGAGAGACGTAATGAAATCGGGGTGGAGGTAAGAGACTTAGCTTGGCCTTTGTACCCCAAGCGTGTAAACCAAGCTATATTTTAGAATCTGGTTAGTGACCCTGCTAATTATACTGATCTTGTCGCCTTCCTTTTTTTTTTTTTTTGAGTGCTGGGGGAGGGGAGGCAGTGATATTCCCAATTCTGGAGTTAGGGTTAACAAAGAGGGAGGGGAGGGTGGTGACTATCTAGACGTATACTTAGGAAGGATAGCTGAAAGCATATACCGAACGTATACGCGACATTTTAGTAGTAAACCGGAACTACAGTAACTTTTCAAAACTATTAATAAAAACTGGCAAGTTGAAAAATATAGGCCCAAAGTTCAGAGCCCAGACCCTTAATGTGGGTAAGATCCACACGGGTTGGTGAACAACCGGGACAATTATGGCTGTCCTGTTGAGCTGAGGCCTTCAATCCCTGGATCCTTCTTCAGTGTGGAGGGGAATGCGCTCTGGATACTGCCTTGTTTAACTTGGTCTTTGCCTTCAGTACTTTCTTCCAGGGCTCCACTTGTGTGAGTTGCGGTAAGTCTGCAGGCTGAGCTATCGGCATCCACAAAGGGAGTTCTATCGGGTGAACTCCTATAGCCTCCCAAGCTTTCTCTAGGTCATCTGGGGTGTGAATCACTATGCGTCTCCCGTTTTTCGGGATCGAGATGCCAAAGGGATATAGCCACACGTATGGGATTTTTTACGCTCTCAGTGCATCAAGTAGTGGTTTCATAATACGCCTTTTTGCAAGCGTGGAAGGTGCAATATCCTGATAAAGTGCAATGTCCGCTCCATCGTATGTGATCTGCCTTCTGTCTCTAGCTGAGGCCATTATGCGGGCAGTGTCCATAAAAGAAAGCAAGCCACAGACCACATCCAAGGGTCTTTCGTTTGACTTCGGCACGGGTCTCAAGGCCCTGTGGATTCGTTCGATTATGATCGAGGCAGCCGGTTCCTGACCTAAGAGATCAGCGAATATTTCCATAGCTACTTTGCGCAGCGACTCAGATGCCCCGGACTCTGGCAATCCTTTGATGCGAATGTTTCGCCTTCTGCTGGGATTTTTTTGGTCCTCTAGCAATAACATCGCTCTGTTCAGCTCTGCAGTGTGCATGTCGAGGTAGTCTGCCATTCCTGTGGAGTGTGTTACAAGCTCCTGCGTCACAGTTTCGAGTGTCTCCACTCTATGTCCCATTTGTGTAATCTCCGATTTTATATCGGACAGTTCGGCCAGTACTGGCACTATGGCTTTTTCAAGTGCCTGCCCCAGTACCTTAGTGAGGAAGGACTTCGACACCGGTGAGGGGTCCCGAGATTCCACTGCATCCCCCTGCGAGCTGTCCGCATCAGATTCCTCTCCTTCCTCAGCGCATGCTGCTGCCGCCGCCATCTTAGGGCCCGCTCCTGGTCAGAGAAGGGCTTTCTTCTTTAGGAAACGCTGCATAGCTTGTTGGCTCTTTTGGGTTCTCGGTGTATCGGGGGGATCAGAACCCCTGTCTCTCCCGTACTTGACCATTTTGGAGTGGGTCACCACTGTAGAATTGGTTAGGTTCACTTAGGTGTGGAGGAGCCGAGGTTTCACACAGCCATCTGCAACCACGGCCAGGCTCTGCCCCCAGAGTAGTATTTTTTTAATTCACAATTTACTAACAAAGTACGGGATTTGAAGTTTGGTTTGAAGCTTCTATGTATGCAATGTTTATTATATAGATCATTGGACCTTATTTTAAGTGGTATTGAGGCTTTGGTTAAAACAATAATGGGGAGTGCTGCAAACACCACAAGGGCTAGATGAAATGTACACTGTGAAATTCATTTCTGAGATGGCTATGGTGGTGTGTTAACCAGATGAAATGTTCTGTAATACACTGTAATCTAACATAGACTAAATAGAATATTCACCATTTTAATTGCAGTTAGCTGCTTAACAAAAGGTGATTTCACAAATGGCTGCCAGGCGGTGAATCTGAGCTGCCTGTTAATTGTTTTAGTGGTGATGCTGCAGAATAAAAATTAATTTAAAGTGACTTATCAATGACTTTTGAAAAAAAATAACTGAAAAAACTATTTAACCTGTGGTAGATATGAAAATAACTGTGGTTTTCAATTTATTCATTAAGTCAAATTATTTTCATCTGAAGTGCGTGTATTTCTGAACTACTTGTAACAACACATGCCTAATGTCTGGGTTTAGCATTAACAAAGCAGCAATTAATGCAAGAAGCTGTTTTAAATTGTTCACAAACAAGGGGGTGTTTTCAATTCATTTTTTCTATTCATCAAATACATTTGTTCATGGAGCCTTCTACATGGCTTGATGACCATTGCCCCCTTTAAACATACCACCGATCAAACGAGCAAGTGCTCAATTGTCGAATGACTGCATCTTTTATATGACGTGCAAAATCGTTGGTTGCTGGCAGCACATTGTACCATGTAGAAAAAGATGCTATAATAATGAAATGTATATGCCAAGCCATCACAGAAATGGTCACTCAGGCACATGCAAATCCAATGACTATTCCATGTACGTAAATAGAACTAAATGAGAACTGATTAACATGTCCCCAGCCCTTAAATATGGTGATACCAGCAAACTTACAAATCGGTGAACTGGAAGTATGCGAATGACTGCCACATAAACTGATTTCTTAAAGTGACTAAGGCCCCTTGATTGAAACTACATATACAGAAGATGCCTAGTTCCAGCAAAGGTCCCCCCTCCAAACTGTTACTCCTAGACAAGTTGTACTGCAATTGGCACCAACAGAACAGAGCCATGTTTAACCATCATCAAATACAGTGTTTCCCACAAGCACCTCAAGCCAAAAGTTAAAGGGAACCTGTCACCTCCCAAAACCATCCCAAGCCACCAGCAGTACCTACGTGTAGCCCGCAGTGTGTTTCGGATGATGCCTTTCTTCCTGAAGGCAGATGCAGCAAAAGTACTGAAAACGTTCTTTTATCCCCTGCTGGCGTGCTTCTCCACACATGGTTGAAGTCAAGGAGGCAGCGGCCTCTTTGCTTCAAGTCACAGTAACCATGCACCCTTCCCTGCCCCTTCGCTGTGACTGACAGCGCATATGCACGAGAGTTCAGCTGCCTTTAACGAACATCCGGCTGTCAGTCACAGTGAAGGGGCAGGTCTGCCTCCTTGACTTCAAGCATGTGTGGAACAGCGCGCCGGGCAGAGTATAAAACAATGTTTTCAGTACTTTTGCTGCATCTGACTTCAGGAAGAAAGGCATCATCAGAAACACACTGCTGGCTTCACGCAGGAACTGCTGGCGGCTTGGGATGGTTTTGGGAGGTGACAGGATCCCTTTAAAGGGGTTTTCTCATGACAATAGCTTATCCTCTATCCACAGGATAGTAGACACATGTCTGATTGGCGGATGTATGATCACTAGAATGGGAGACCGTTTTCACCATTTGAATGGAGTGAAGTCATAAAAGTCTGCCACTCCATTGAACTTTATGGGACTGCTGGAGATAACCAAATCATTAGAGATGAGCAAAGTTTTTAAAAATTCGATTTGCCAGTTCGTCAAATTTTTGGGAAAAATGTTTATTCGATCCGAATATATTTGCGGCGAATTACGTAAAAAAAAACAGCTATTTTCTGGCTGCTGAGAGCCTTTATAGTGGTAAAGAACACTGTGCCTTGCAGTAACATGCATAAGGAGTCTGCTTTGGTAGTGAAATAAAGCTGTGAGTCAGATGACATACAGATGACAGGCGTCGCTCTTAGAATCACTGCACACTTCACTTATTTGGGCGGTCATGGGGCCAAAACTAACCAAATAACTCAAGTATGAACTCAGCCTTACAGGTCGATGTTAGCGTCAAGATGAAGCGCACTCGGTTTACACCCTTGTCAGCTGATTCCACATAGATGTCTACAGAACCTGTTCTATTAAAAGCTTATACAAGACAAGTAGAGCCCCCGACAGAGTAGAGAAGTTTCTGTTGACGTCACTGATTAATTTTCCCCATTCTCTGATCCGTCAGAACAATTACCCAGAAAAAACGGATCCTGTCTGTGGAGCCTTCACTCGGTCAGCATTTGCTCAATTACCCATCAGTATTGCTAAAGGCAAAAAAAAACGGAGTGGATCTAAAACAGAGATGACACGTGAATGGAATATTTGCATGTCTTCTGTGTTTTCTACCCATTCCTGCTTTTGGCTACCAAATTATAAGCCAATTCTGATGGGACCATATAGGCCTTAAAGCTGCTACACAGACAGGATCTGTTGTGCCTCTCATTTTTCCTTCCTTCTGACAGATCAGAAGAAGTGTCAAATAAATTATGATGTCAGCCAGGCCGAAAGCCAAAATAGTGGACCAGTCATGAAGTGGGGAGGGTGGTAACAGCATGATAAGTCCACAGAGTGGACCTATGACATAGTGCTGAGGTGAAAGCAGCATGAGGAGACGACAGAGTGGCCCAATGACAGGGTCTGGAGGTGGAAGCAGTATGAGGAGGCCACCGAGTGGCACATTGACAGAGTATTTAGGTGGCGGCAGTATGAAGAGGCCACCGAGTGGCACAATGACCGAGTCTGCAGGTAGCGGCAACATGAGGAGACCACAGAGCGGCACAATGACATAGTCTGGAGGTGTCAGCAGCATGAGGAGACCACAGAATGGCACAATGACAGAGTCTGGAGGTGGCAGCAGCATGAGTAGGCCACAGAGTGGCACAATGACAGATTGTGAAGGTGGCGGCAGCAGCATCAGGAGGAGGCCACAGAGTGGCACAATGACAGAGTATTTAGGTGGCAGAAGCATCAGGAGGCCACAGAGTGGCAAGGTGACATACTGTGGAGGTTTGTGGCAATACCAGTACTGAAGATGGTGGGTGAAAGAAGGAGCACTTGGCATCAGATGTGTGGCATCAGGCAGGTAACAGCATCAGAATAGTAGCTGACTAGCTGAGGCAGGTAGCCAGAAGAAATCAGTCTCTTTTGTCAAATTGTTGGTGTTGCACCATGGATAATCTAGTCTGATGCATCAGGCATTGGTGTGTGAAAATCCTGGCTGATCTACGCCTGATTCATCTTGATGCAGTGTCGCACTATGTGCTATATGTGGGCACTTTAAACTCTTGCTAAATGTCATATCAACTGCATTGTGGTATCATACTGTAATTCCCTTTAACAGGCTGGAAGTGTCATTTACCTTTATTAGCCCCTAGGTGGTGCTGGCACCACTTATATATATAGCTGGGGGGGGGGTCTAGGTAGTGTGTGTGTTGAGGATGAGAATAAAGAGATGAGGAAGTTAGTGCAGCGCTTAACGCTGAATACAATATTTTTCTCCACCAAAATAATTCACAAAAGATTTTCCCGCATATAAGTGCAGCACTTAGCGCTGAATACAATATTTTCTTCCACCGAAATAATTCAGAAAAGATTTTACCACATATAACAGCATTGCTGAATACAAGCTCCTGGGAGGGTCATGGAGTGTCCCGGTCATCTGGCATCTACTTGCTCCGCTGAAGGATTATTTTGAAAGTGTGTAGAAGCCACACGGGGCCCCACGCTGGAGATTTATCATGGAGACATCATGGAGATTTTACTGCATATAACTGCAGCATAGAACACTGAATAAAATTAGTTTTTCCACCAAAATAATTCACAAAAGATTTTACCACATATAACTGCAGCGCTGAACGCTGAATACAACTTTTTTTCCCACCAAAATAAGTCCCAAAAGATTTTACCGCATTTAACTGCAGCGCTGAACGCTAAATACAATTTTTTTTTCACAGAAATAAGCTCCAAAAGATTTGACCACATATAAGTTCTGCTCTTAACTCTGAATACAATATTTTTTCCACTGAAATAAGTCACAAAATATTTTACCACATATAACTGCAGCGCTGAACGCTGAATACAATTTTCTTTCCCACCGAAATAAGTCCTAAAAGATTTTGCCGCATATAACTGCAGCGCTGAATGCCGAATATTTTTTTCTTTTTCTACTGATATACGCCACTAAAGGCTTTACCACATATAAGTGGAACAGTGATTGCCGAGTGTATATATTTTTTGCCACGTACAGTATATACGCCACTAAAGGCTTTTCAACATAGGGTTATAGGTAGGGATGAGCAAACCCGAACTGTATAGTTCGGGTTCGTACCGAATTTTGGGGTGTCCGTGACACGGACCCGAACATTTTCGTAAAAGTCCGGGTTCGGGTTCGGTGTTCGGCGCATTCTTGGCGCTTTTTGAAAGGCTGCAAAGCAGCCAATAAACAAGCGTCATACTACTTGCCCCAAGAGGCCATCACAGCCTTGCCTACTATTGGCATGGCTGTGATTGGCCAGTGCAGCATGTGACCCAGCCTCTATATAAGCTTGGGTCACGTAACGCTGCACGTCACTCTGCTGATACAAGCGTAGGGAGAGGTTGCTGCTGCGATGTTAGGGCGAGATTAGGCAGATTAACTCCTCCAAAAGACTTAATTCAGTGATCGATCTCCAGCTGTGGATCATTGAAGTGCTGATATTGAATTGCTCACTTTTTTTAGGCTGCCCAGAGCGTTTTTATATCACTTTTTTCTGGGGTGATCTGCGGCCATTTTGTGGCTTGTGGTGCGCCAGCACAAGTTACCACCAAGTGCATTTAACCATCAATAGTGTGGTTATTTTTTGCTATATCCTACATCAGGGGCAAGTTAAGCCTGTCACCCAGCGCCTAAAAAATAGGCCTGACATTTCTATTCCTCCAAATCAGTACAGTTTTAGCTGGTCAAGTTATATTTAGTGACCGTAAAAGCACAGTTTTTGTTCTGGGTTGAAAAACTATTCCCAAATTTGCCATTCTCAAAATTAGTAGTTTCTGCTATATCAGGCCTACTTTAAATCTATCCCAAAAAGGATATCTTAGATTGAAGGTGCTGATAGTGTCATTCTGAAAAACTTAACACACACGCTACAGTGCAGATACAAGTCAAATTCTGTAATTAAAGGTATATCTGTCACACAGCGCATAAAAAATAGGCCTCACATTTATATTCAACCAAATCTGTACTGTTTTAGCTGGTCAAATTATTTGTAGTGACCGTAAAAGCACAGTTTTTGTTCTGGGTTGAAAAACTATTCCCAAATTTGCCATTCTCAAAATTAGTAGTTTCTGCTATATCAGGCCTACTTTAAATCTATCCCAAAAAGGATATCTTAGATTGAAGGTGCTGATAGTGTCATTCTGAAAAACGTAACACACACGCTACAGTGCAGATACAAGTCTAATTCTGTGATTAAAGGTATATCTGTCACACAGCGCGTAAAAAATAGGCCTCACATTTATATTCAACCAAATCTGTACTGTTTTAGCTGGTCAAATTATTTGTAGTGACCGTAAAAGCACAGTTTTTGTTCTGGGTTGAAAAACTATTCCCAAATTTGCCATTCTCAAAATTAGTAGTTTCTGCTATATCAGGCCTACTTCAAATCTATCCCAAAAAGGATATCTTAGATTCAAGGTGCTGATAGTGTCATTATGAAAAACTTAACACACACGCTACAGTGCAGATACAAGTCTAATTCTGTGATTAAAGGTATATCTGTCACACAGCACGTAAAAAATAGGCCTCACATTTATATTCAACCAAATCTGTCATTACGTGTGTGCCTGTATTAGTGTAATACGGTACCTAAATAGATAGCCAGAGAGTGTTAGGTGTCTGTAAAAAAAGGCCTGAATTTTAATTCAATACATTGGCCCGAATAATATTTTTCTTATTGTGGTGAACGGTAACAATGAGGAAAACAACTAGTAAGGGACGCGGACGTGGACATGGTCGTGGTGGTGTTAGTGGACCCTCTGGTGCTAGGAGAGCACAGCCACACGTCCTAGTGTACCAACTACCTCAGGTCCCAGTAGCCGCCAGAATTTACAGGGATATTTGGTGGGGCCCAATGCCGTTCTAAGGATGGTAAGGCCTGAGCAGGTACAGGCATTAGTCAATTGGGTGGCCGACAATGCATCCAGCACGTTCACATTATCTCCCACCCAGTCTTCTGCAGAAAGCGCACAGATGGCGCATGGAAACCAAGCCCATCAGTCTGTCACATCACCCCCATGCATATCAGGGAAACTATCTGAGCCTCAAGTTATGCAGCAGTCTCTTATGCTGTTTGAAGACTCTGCTGCCAGGGTTTCCCAAGGGCATCCACCTAGCCCTTCCCCAGGGGTTGAAGAGATAGAATGCACTAACGCACAACCACTTATGTTTCCTGATGATGAGGACATGGGAATACCACCTCAGCACGTCTCTGATGATGACGAAACACAGGTGCCAACTGCTGCGTCTTTCTGCAGTGTGCAGACTGAACAGGAGGTCAGGGATCAAGACTGGGTGGAAGACGATGCAGGAGACGATGAGGTCCTAGACCCCACATGGAATGAAGGTCGTGCCACTGACTTTCACAGTTCGGAGGAAGAGGCAGTGCTGAGACCGAGCCAACAGCGTAGCAAAAGACAAAGAGGGAGCAGTGGGCAAAATCAGAACACCCGCCGCCAAGAGACTCCGCCTGCTACTGACCGCCGCCATCTGGGACCGAGCACCCCAAAGGCAGCTTCAAGGAGTTCCCTGGCATGGCACTTCTTTAAACAATGTGCTGACGACAAGACCCGAGTGGTTTGCACGCTGTGCCATCAGAGCCTGAAGCGAGGCATTAACGTTCTGAACCTTAGCACAACCTGCATGACCAGGCACCTGCATGCAAAGCATGAATTGCAGTGGAGTAAACACCTTAAAAACAAAGAAGTCACTCAGGCTCCCCCTGCTTCCTCTTCTGCTGCTGCCGCCTCGGCCTCTTCTGCTGCTGCCGCCGCCTCGGCCTCTTCCTCCGCCTCTGGAGGAACGTTTGCACCTGCCGCCCAGCAAACATGGGATGTACCACCAACACCACCACCTGCGTCACCAAGCATCTCAACCATGTCACACGGCAGCGTTCAGCTCTCCATCTCACAAACATTTGAGAGAAAGCGTAAATTCCCACCTAACCACCCTCGATCCCTGGCCCTGAATGCTACCATTTCTAAACTACTGGCCTATGAAATGCTGTCATTTAGGCTGGTGGACACAGACAGCTTCAAACAGCTCATGTCGCTTGCTGTCCCACAGTATGTTGTTCCCAGCCGCCACTACTTCTCCAAGAGAGCCGTGCCTTCCCTGCACAAACAAGTGTCCGATAAAATCAAGTGTGCACTGCGCAACGCCATCTGTGGCAAGGTCCACCTAACCACAGATACGTGGACCAGTAAGCACGGCCAGGGACGCTATATCTCCCTAACTGCACACTGGGTAAATGTAGTGGCGGCTGGGCCCCAGGCGGAGAGCTGTTTGGCGCACGTCCTTCCGCCGCCAAGGATCGCAGGGCAACATTCTTTGCCTCCTGTCTCCTCCTCCTCCTACTCAGCTTCCTCCTCCTCTTCTTCCACCTGCTCATCCAGTCAGCCACACACCTTCACCACCAACTTCAGCACAGCCCGGGGTAAACGTCAGCAGGCCGTTCTGAAACTCATATGTTTGGGGGACAGGCCCCACACCGCACAGGAGTTGTGGCTGGGTATAGAACAACAGACCGATAAATGGTTGCTGCCGGTGAGCCTCAAGCCCGGCCTGGTGGTGTGCGATAATGGGCGAAATCTCGTTGCAGCTCTGGGACTAGCCGGTTTGACGCACATCCCTTGCCTGGCGCATGTGCTGAATTTGGTGGTGCAGAAGTTCATTCGCAACTACCCCGACATGTCAGAGCTGCTGCATAAAGTGCGGGCCGTCTGTTCGCGCTTCCGGCGTTCACACCCTGCTGCTGCACGCCTGTCTGCGCTACAGCGTAACTTCGGCCTTCCCGCTCACCGCCTCATATGCGATGTGCCCACCAGGTGGAACTCCACCTTGCACATGGATCCCCAAATTATCGTTCCCTGCACTTGTCATTCGCTTTCCTTTCAATGTCCCTAGAGCCTTCTGATGTCTCTCCCTGCACTAAGATGCTGTGAAATGATTCCTCCCTATCCTTTCCCTGCACTTATAAATCATTTTTCAGTCTTTTTTTTTGCACAATCGTTTTTTCCAATTGCTGTCCTTAGCACATTTACATGTCTGTCCCTGCACTTTGAACGCTGAAAAATATCTGACTCTAAGATTTCTGCCGTATTTATAGGGCTGTGACATTACAGCGCTGTCTGGCTGCTGATTTGCTGCATGCAGGCATGTCAATCTGGGTGATCCTGTCTTCCCAGAGTTCCTTGCCCCATGTCCTCAGTCCTCACACGTGTAGCAGCCATTTTAGGAAAATTGTGATTCGTTACCATGAAGTGCGAGGAGATTTGCATTCGTTGCAAATGGAAGTTTTCCTGTAATTCTAAACAAATTCCACTTTGTCAGCTTCAATTCGATAATCTCTACAAATCATCCATCTCAGCAAGATAAACAGAAGGATGAAGAAAAGAACAAACAGCAGGTGGCACTAAACAAATACATTTTAGTACCTTTTTAAATTCATACAATTATGTATATACAACTATTCCAATCCAGGTGCAAGTTTGAAAAATTTGGAATATTTTTTATAGTATAACCGCTTTCAGCAATCTTATAAAGGAGAATGGGTAACAATTTATCCAAAAGAATATGCAAGACTGACAAACTCCTACAGAAAATAATTGCTTGTTTAACCTCTTCAGGACACATGACATACCGGTACGGCATGTATAGTTCCGATCACCGACGCCCAGCGGGCGGTGATCGGAACCCGGTGCCTGCTCAAATCATTGAGCAGGCACCTTGGCTAGATGCGCCAAGGGGTCCTGTGACCCCCCTGTCAGGAACACATCGGAGCCCATCATGCATGATGTGTTCCTGACAGGAATATATTGGCAAAAGTCTCAGCTTTTAATATCTGCTTGTATGACTAGCCAGTATAGTCAGTGGCATATCCGTTTGGTGCATTTTTTTCTGTGATTTATATAATTATATTTTCATCCGCAAAATGCTCCGTTTTGTGTAGGATGCCTTTGTGGTGCATGTGGACCGCGCCGTCATCCTCCATTGTACGCATTTTTTGCTGGGGATGGTCGTTTGCTGCGGTCCACATGCGGTGGGACTGCTCCCCCAATGAGAAACACGCTACAATGTTTGGGGTTTGAGCAGTTCCCCCTTATTTGCCACTATATTTCTGTGATTTTGTTTGGCTGTTAACCCTTGCTTTGTTACTGGAAAAAATGCATTAAAATGAAAAATTTGCCAAAAAATCTAAATTCAGAAATTTTATCTCCATTTGCCTTTAATCTTGTGGAACACCTAGAGGGTTAACGACGTTTGTAAAATCAGTTTTGAATAGCTTGAGGGGTGTAGTTTCTAGAATGGGGTCATTGACTACAGACCTGAACTGGTCCCTAAAAATTGGGTTTTTGAAAATTTCTGAAAAATTTCAAGATTTGCGTCTAAACTTCTAAGCCTTGTAACATCCCCAAAATATAAAATATCATTCCCAAAATGATCCAAACATGAAGTAGACATATGGGGAATTTAAATTAATAACTATTTTTGGAGGTACTACTATATATTATAGAAGTAGAGAAATTGAAACTTGGAAATTTGCAATTTTTTTTACAAATTTTTGATAAATTTGGTATTTTTTTATAAATAAAAATGATTTTTTTTGACTTCATGTAACCAGTGTCATGAAGTACAATATGTGACGAAAAAACTATCTCAGAATGGCCCGGATAAGTCAAAGCGTTTTAAAGTTATCACCACTTAAAGTGTCCTAAAAGGGTTAAAGGCATTTGATTTTTAATTACCCCCTGATTCATTAAAAACAGATTTGAAAGAGGGTGTCCTTTCTATTTCTCATGAATATACATAAAATTATAACACAAGGCATAATTTCAGTTGAGCAGTTTTCACACTACAATTTTTTTGTATCCTCTCCTTGTATTAGCTTAAAAACTTGACTTGTATGAACTTAATGCACACCAAATTATAAACTCGGGAGTTATTGAATACGCAAGCTGGAGGAATCAACGTCCATTTAGACAAAATACCACAAAAAAGAAAAACTATGATATCGTAATAAAAGTATACGTTATTCAATTCATGTAATATATAAAAAGATGTAAACATACAAAGCAGCAGGTGGTACCCCCAAGAGAGGACAAAGAGGAAACTGCAGAGCCTGTCAGCTTCAGAATGTAATCAAACACTAGGTTATTAGCAAATATGCCCAATAGGACCATTAGTAGAGCCCAGGGCACAATAGCCACATATGGGTCATTAGTAGTACATAAATAAGGGCAAAACTAGTAAGACAATCTATATAAATACCATCTGTAGCACACCTATTCTGTAGCCGCCTCCTCCCAACGCCGTTTTGCCACACAGGCTTCTTCCGGGGACAAGAGCTCAACCAAGCACCTCCTCCTTTTATAGTCAAACATGAAGTCATTTAAAAAATACAAGGCTGTTACTTGTTTATGATTATTCGTGGCGCCCATAGTCAGACTGCACCCTACGCGCATGCTCCGAGTCACAACGAGGCGCATGTCTTGCATATCACTCTGCGCCTGACTCAGAAGGAAATGGTTGTGCACTTCACGTTGGAACTCACCGCCGGCGAAGTCGGCCTACAGGTGTGTTCCAGCATGGAGCGCAATTGACCACCACGATCACAACAATGTCACAGGACTACAAACATGGGGCACTTGCAGAAGCAATCCACAATGTCATATATACTTAAGTAATGCTCCATATAAATACAACAAAATTCCCAATCGTGTGCATATCAAATTATTTCTACTCCATCATGACCACAAAAGTGACATAAATTTGTGCATAACATAATTGTCCAACTGTAATAATAAACATTTTGAGCTAAAAAATAAATAATAAAAATACATGATGAAAAACCAATATCCATGATAACCAATCAACATTATATATTATACCCATCATAAATAAATAAAATACTACAGGAATTCATATATATATATATATATATATATATATATATATATATATACAGTACAGACCAAAAGTTTGGACACACCTTCTCATTCAAAGAGTTTTCTTTATTTTCATGACTATGAAAATTGTAGATTCACACTGAAGGCATCAAAACTATGAATTAACACATGTGGAATTATATACATAACAGTGTGAAACAACTGAAAATATGTCATATTCTAGGTTCTTCAAAGTAGCCACCTTTTGATTTGATTACTGCTTTGCACACTCTTGGCATTCTCTTGATGAGCTTCAAGAGGTAGTCCCCTGAAATGGTGGGATTTCTTGCCTTATAAATGGGGTTGAGACCATCAGTGGCGTTGAGGAGAAGTCAGGTGGATACACAGCTGATAGTCCTACTGAATAGACTGTTAGAATTTGTATTATGGCAAGAAAAAAGCAGCTAAGTAAAGAAAAACTAGTGGCCATCATTACTTTAAGAAATGAAGGTCAGTCAGTGAGCCGAAAAATTGGGAAAACTTTGAAAGTAAGGGCTATTTGACCATGAAGGAGAGTGATGGGGTGCTGCGAAGGATGACCTGGCCTCCACAGTCACTGGACCTGAACCCAATCGAGATGGTTTGGGGTGAGCTGGACCGCAGAGTTGTTTCACACTTGTTTGTTATGTATATAATTAAACATGTGTTAATTCATAGTTTTGATGCCTTCATAGTCATGAAAATAAAGAAAACTCTTTGAAGAGAAGGTGTGTCCAAACTTTTGGTCTGTACTGTATATATATACACTACTTATCCATATGCACGACGTGCACAGAATTGAATCGTTGGTATATAGTACATGATATATAGAGACCTAATACACTATTTGGCAAAATTAAACCATATAAATGGCACAAATAATTAAAAACCGTGCATATTGTGAGAATGCAAGAAACACAAATAAACAAAGTAAAAATGTGACAATTTGGCCTCTTTCCCACGGGCGTGTGCTTCCATAGGGTTCCATTCCGTAATTCCATTCCCCATCTCCGGATTTGCGGACCCATTAAAGTGAATGGGTCCGCATCCGTGATGCGGAATGCCCACTGAACGGCACCCGTGTATTGCCGATCCGCAAATGCGGTCTGCAATACGGCAACAGGGCGCATACGCCCGTGGGAAAGAGCCCTTAATCCATGATAAAGTGTCGTGCAGTGCGATAAAGTGCCGTAGTGCTCACAAACGTGTTGACTATAGAAATATTAGACTTCATTTCAAAGACCAATACATACATTACTAAATAAATAGGTATTAGTATGGAAATTAGTAGTAAAAAAACAAAAATATACATAAGAAAGTTTGTTAATCCATCTCCAAGTGCCACAATAAGAAGAGCGCAAGCAGCACACTTCCTGCATGGTGAACAACCCCATTTTGAGCCCTTGGATCCAGAAATTCTATATGGATGCTCTACTGGATGGTGGCTCCTCACTAGGCCCATATAGAGATTATTAGGCTGTTAAGATCCTTACTATCAGTGACTGATTCGAATGTGATAGAATCAATGGTTTTGTGAACGACTGGAGAACGGATTGGTACAGCATTGTTGATACTGCGCTCTTCTTATTGTGGCACTTGTGGGTGGATTAAAAAAACTTTCTTTTGTATATTTTAGTTTTTTTTACTACTAATTTCCATACTACTAACTATTTATTTAGTAATGTATGTATTGGTCTTTGAAATGAAGTCTAATATTTCTATAGTCAACACGTTTATGAGCGCTACAACACTTTATCACAATGGGATGCACTGCACGACACTTTATCAGGGATTAATTGTCACATTTTTACTTTGTTTATTTGTGTTTCTTGCATTCTCACAATATGCACGGTTTTTAATTATTTGCGCCATTTATATGTTTTAATTTTGCCAAATAGTTTATTAGGTCTCTATATATCATGTACTATATACCACCGATTTAATTCTGTGCACGTCGTGCATAGGGATAAGTAGTATATATATATATGAATTCCTGTAGTATTTTATTTATTTATGGTGGGTATAATATATAATGTTGATTGGTTATCATATATCAATTATCATATGGTATTGGTTTTCAATTATGTACATTTATTAGAATTTTTTTTAGCCCAAAATGTTTCTTATTAAAATTGGACAAATATGTTATGCAGAAATGTATGTCACTTTTATGGTCATGATGGAGTAGAAATAATTTTATACGTACACGATTGGGAATTTTGTTGTATTTATATGGAGCATTGCTTAAGTATATATGACATTGTGGATTGCTTCCACAAGTGCCCCATGTTTGTTGTCCTGTGCCATTGTTGTGATCGTGGTAGTCGATTGCAATCCACTCTGGAACGCACCTGTAGGCCGGCTTTGCCGGCGGTGCATTCCAGCGTGAAGTGCACGACCATTTACTTCTGAGTCATGGGCCTCAATGTGACTCGGCGCGTGCGCGGAGGGTGCAGTCCGACCTGTCTCCATTGTGTGAGAAGCCATGGGGGCCGCGAATAATCATAGACAAGTAACAGCCTTGTATTTTCTAAATGACGTCATGTTTGATGATAAAAGGAGGAGGTGCTTGGTTGATCTCTTGTCCCCGGAAGAAGCCTGTGTGGCGAAATGGCGATGGGAGGAGGCGGCTGCAGAGTCAGCGTGCTACAGATTGTATTTATATAAATTGACTTACTAGTTTTGCCCTTAGTTATGTACTACTAATGACCCATATGTGGCTATTGTGCCCTGGGTGCTACAGATGGTCCTATTGGGCATATTTGCTAATAACCTAGTGTTTGATTACATTCTGAAGATGACAGGCTCTGCAGTTTCCTCTTTGTCCTCTCTTGGGGGTACCACCCGCTGCTATGTATGTTTACATGTTTTTATATATTATATGAGTTAAATAAAGTATACTTTTATTACTATTGATGGAGGTATTGTTTTTTTTGGTTTTTTTGGGGGGGAATTTTGTATGAACTTAAACAGCAGCATCCCACCAACTTCTCCTGCATTCTGTGGTGGACTAACATGCACAGTAGCTTCCAGGCTCCCTCTACTCTCTACCTGTATTTTTAGTTAGCTAAAGAAGGAAACCAATAGTGCTCTATCTTTTGTAATCTGCTCTTTATGCAATTCCTTCATATTTGATGCAAAGTACATTCGAACTAGAATTACTATTTAAAAAGTTTATTTGGGATTTAAGAAATTTGCCTAAAAGCAGGAAATGGTATGAAATAAAATATACCTTTACTAACCATTAAATCCCTTGTTACTACAGAGTCACCACTGCAATGTTCTCTACTGGTCCTGCACTAGCCACAGTGGTGAAGTTTGCATGTACAGCATATGACTGCTGAGTAGTGTTGAGCAAAAGTAAAGCATCTGAAGCAGAAATCGGTCCAAAGTTTGGGAAAACTTTGATTCTAAACTAATCTGAATTTCCTTGCCTTTGTTGTAACAAATCAGTTTTCTTAAAATAGTGGCTGCATGTGTTAAAAATAGTGTTGAGCGCAAATATTCGAATATCGAATTTTTTTAGCGAATATCGGCACTTCGCTAATTCGCGAATATTTTGAATATAGTGCTATAAATTTGATATTTCGAATATTTTTTTTATTTTTTATTGTTATATTTTTTTCTTTCCCACTTACCAAAAGTAGTTCTTACCTGTCCTTAGGATTCCTGGCTTCCTGGCTGCTCCAGTCAGTGCCCGTTGCCGCTTCTGACATGGGAACGTCACCATGGGAACGTCTCCATACTAGAATGTACTGTCGGATTTGAGAATTACGTTGAAATTGCAATTCGATTAATTCAAGTTATAATAATCGAATTTTGATTTCAACTTAGCACTGCTATATTTAATTCTAGCCTAATATGGAATATAGCAGTGCTAAGTTGAAATCGAAATTCGATTATTATAACTTGAATTAATCGCATTGCTATTTCAACTTGGACCTGGTTTACTATGGTTGGCTTGGTAGAATTAGCGAATATGACAAATTTATTCGTCATATTCCTCAAAACGAAGATAACAAAGTATTCTCCATCTTCGTTTTAGCTCCATATTCGTCAACTTCGCTAATTCTAGCAATCAAATAGGAAGGTTGACTATAGAGACAGCTGTGTTTAATTCGCTATGCGATTTTATTATTTTGCTTTTTTTTTTTTTTCATTATAATTCTCATTACATTATTATAATAATCAAGTATTTAACTATTCAATAAAAAAAAGCAGTAATAAAATCGCATAGCGAATTAAACTTAGCTGTCTCTATAGTCAACTTTCCTATTTGATTGCTAGAATTAGCGAAATTGATGAATATGGAGCTAAAACGAAGATGGAGAATACTTCGTTATCTTCGTTTTGAGGAATATGACGAATACATTCGTCATATTCGTCATCTTCGCTAATTCTAGATATCAAACCAATAGGAAAGTAGCCTTAAGTTAAAATCGCAATACGCGATTATTTAAATCGCATAATAATCGCGATAGCTAGAATAATGACGAATATTCGATTTCGACGAATATGAAACGGATATTCTATCGAATATTCGCGAATTTCGTCAAAATCGAATATGGCACCTGCCACTCATCACTAGTTAAAAATTGAAAGTAAGGTCTGAGGAGACAAGCCCAGGAATGTGAGATTACCCATAAGCCAATCCGCAGGTAGCCAGTCCCCTGTGATGTGACAGCTAGGTAGAGCCCTATAAAACTCTGATCCTACGTGATTACCACGAGAGACGTGACAAGACTCTCATGCACTAGAGACAGTGTTGCTGCAAACTCTTAACACAGAATGTAGGGCAATATTGGAGCTGGAGAGTGCAGGGAGACTGCAGGGAGTGCAGGGAGAGCGCAGGGAGAGTGGAGGAAAAGTGTAGGAGACGGCTGAACTACAGACTCACCTACAATTTATCGCTGTGTACATAACTTTGCAGTGCAACAATATTCATAGTTAATCCGTTCTGTTTGCTGTACAGTTACTGCGTGTCAGTATTACAGGCCACTGTTACTTTTAGGCAGATTGGCCAGGATATACCTGATTTATAGAGATTCTTGACAAATTAATTTGTAACAAATTAAATTTCTTGTTGAACTTTGGCGAAGCTGCTGATATGAATTTTTCAAACCTTCGCTCCTCTCTACTGCTGAGGCTATTGATAGACTGCAGTGACTATATGAATGATTTACATGATGATACTGCTACAGGAAATTTGCTGCCTTAAGAAACTTTCCAGACATCCCCTTTAATGAATAGTTAGAGTTTCAGTATTTGGGTCACGTATTCTACTAGAATTCTTAAAATTGTTACCTCTATACAAGATGATAGGTTTAAATATTGTGTTCATTATGTTGATTCATATATGTTTTTTTATTAATTTTTTTGTAAGCCAGATAAGAAAGGTATCAGGCAGGTTTGTAGACTTTCAATGACATGCATACAAAGAATAAATTGAAGGAAGAGATAGAATGACCTTGCTTTTTCTGTTCCTAGACTATGCCATTTTCAAACATTTGTTATATCTTTCTCAATTTCAACTCACCTGCATCTGGGATTCTTAAATTCATTTGGTTAAACAAAGCTTGTAGGATTTGAAAAATCAATAATGCATTCTCATCGGGCAGGCAGAGGACATTTTAAAATTATATAGCATATCCTCTAGAATAATTAAAATGCTACCTTGGTTTATATAAATTCTAGTTGTGGTAGAACAAGTGTTGGGGAGTTTCAAGCTGTCTTGTGTGCATCCAAGACTAGATTAATTATGTTCTTAGAACCGGGCTTTGGGGGGGCTGAAGTCTCCTGGAGATTGCAACTATATATTTTTTTATAGCCATCTGCTCAAGAGGTGCTCTAGATTAATGTGTTTATTCTACTATCTACTCTTTACATAATATGTTTATTCATCCTATCTGCTTCTTTATTTTGTAAATTAATTTTCTTCGTTTTATTAACTACTTGCCTACCAATGGATGGCAAGTTCTCATGTAAGATTGCAAGGACATTTTTGAATGTCCTTGCTGAGGTAGCAGCTGCAATAAAATCATGCAGTAGCAGGGAGCAGGTTGTCATTGACAGCCAGACTCACCATGGAGAAGGCAGAGATGGTTTATTACCAGTCCTGCCTTCAAGATCACTGTACACATAAGCACTGTGTATACAGATTAGAAAGCAGCCAAGTTGCTTCTTGATCCTGTCCGGGGAGTCAGGATTGCTGGGTGCCAAGTTATTGCACATGCTTCTGGATCTTAGCAGAGGCAGATCAATCCTTTAGTGAGGCTCTGGAGGCCTTATTCCCCCTGTAAAGTGAGGCCAATATGCCAGCCCCAGTTACAAGAGAAATAAGCAATAAAACATGTCAGATGTGCTTACATTTGCCTCCCAGAGGTTTTGTATGACCTTATGGAGGACATAATGTGCAAAATAAAATAAATGAATGAATGAATAAAAAAGTAGACTAAGACAAAACAAAAGATATACAATGAAATTAGAAAAGAACACCACCACTAATCTACAACATAGCTTATAGTCCCATACTTGTAACTGTAAACAAAAATTCAGAAAAACAGACTCATCCCCTTTATTATTTTACTAGAATAAAAGATATAAAAATCAAATGTGGACGGTTATAAATGAGGGAACATGGTTGGATTTCAACTAGTTAAGAAATCTAAGAATGACCAACCTCATCTATGCAGTTATACACCACATTTTTAAACTGGACATGCCAAGAAAGTAGTATTTTTAAATATATTTTCTCTTATCAAATTATATTTACCCAAGCTGGTACAGGTTATAAGCTTAAAAAGGCAACACAACCAATTAGCTTGCAGTTTTCAGTTTCTCAAAGGGCCACTGAAAAATAAGAGGTGGAATTGGTGGATCCTAAAAGGAACACACAACACAAATGGAATACTATTGAAGGACAGGGATCGTCAATATTGATATTCACAGAAATGAATACAGAAACTGACTTCCTGTCCATACATAAACATGTGGCAGACTCCCCAAACACACAGAGGAAGATTTTCTGGTCAGTAAAAAATACAATTTTACTTTTTGGTGATCATAGGAAACAATATGTGAAATGCAAACCAAATGCTTCTCATCGCCCCAAAAATGAAGTATAGTGGTGGCAGCATAATGCTGTGGATGGCAGTAAATATAGGACAATTCTTAAGAAAACTGATTTCAGTCTGCCATACTGCTAAAGCTACATTCAAGTCACTTAAGGGAGAACATTTAAATGTCTTTGAATGGCCTAGTAAAAGCCCAGACCTCAATCCAATTGACATGATCTGTGGCATGCCTTGAAGACTGCTGTACAACAACACAACCCATCTAGCTTGAAGGAGGTGGAACAGTTTTCCTGGAAGAATGGGCAAAAATCCAAGTGTCTAGATGTGCTAAGCTAAGAATCTGCATCTGTAAATTACAGCAAAAGATGGCTCAACATAATATTGACTTTCAAGGAGTAAACACTTATGCACACAAAGTAAAAAAAAAAATTTGTCTTATTGTTTGTGTCACAGTAAAAAAAAAAAAATACACCTTTAAAATGGTAGGCATGTTGTTTAAATCAAATGGTAACCCCCCCCCCCCACACACACACACACACACACACAACAACAAAAATCTATTGTAATGCAACAATTAGTAAAATTGTTTTGGTGTGTGCAAGCCAAGTTCAATGTGAGTGCACTCGAGTAGCAGTTTCACATGGCACAGGCACTTTTTACATTGCAATGTGACAAAGATGGCAATTAGAGATGAGTGAAGTTTTCAAAAATGTGATTCGGTCTCTTTGTCAAATTTCTCCAAGAAATTTGCTTAGTAACAAATTAATTTGTCACAAAGCGCTTTAAATCAGATCTATCCAGGGAAAACTTTAGGGAGAATTTACCTTGGTGTACATTACTGTGCAGTGCAGCAACATGCATAGCTAGACCTTTCTGGTAACGAAACAGTTACTGAGCGCCAGAGTGACAAGGAGGTCACATATATAGACGTGCGCATCATCGTGCAGGCCACCAACATCTGCGCTTCCCAGCAGATATCCCAATGACTACTTAGGGGAACAAAATAAGGACATGGATGCAGCGCCAATAAAGTAAGTGAAAAAAAGTTATTTTAATTTGTGTTGTGGCAGCGCAAACACATTTTTTTTTATTCTTTTTGTTAGCTGTAGAATGACTGTGCGTCACTATTAGGCGTGGACTGAACCATACAGTGGCCTAAAAAGTAGTGGCCCTGTGACTTAGTGTGGAGAGTGTCAGCAATAAGGTTGTGTTAACATCAAAGTTTTTTTCCCCCTTCTTCTGATCCATCAGAAGAACAGCCCCAAAAAAGCAAATACTGTAGTTTGAGCTTCCATCTTCACACTTTCAGTATTTGGTCAGCATTTGATCAGCGTTGGTTAGTCAAAACAGGAGTGGGTCCATAATAGAGATAACATGTGATGGAAATATTTGCATGTCTTCTGTGTTTTGGACCCTCTCTTGCTTTTGGCTTCCAAATCATGATCAAATCCAGAAGCAAAATAGTAAACATGTGATAGAGGCATCATGCTCAATTAGCATGAGTTTTGGCCATTTGTGTTTAAATTCAATTTCATTCTGATAGAAAAGAAGTTCTGCATGCAGCACTTTAATGGCCTCTATCAGAAGCTCAGTATTTGGTGAGATTTTTGCATCAGTATTTAATCAGTATTGGTAAGGCAAAAACAGGAGTGGGTCCCCAAACAGAGATAAAATGTGATGGAAATATTTGCATGTCTTCTCTGTTTTGTACTCACTCCTGCTTTTGGATTCCAAATCATGATCAAATTGAGAGGCAAAATACTGACCATGTGATAGAGACCTTATGGACGGTAAAACGACCAGACCCATTTTTTTTTTTGTTTTGTTATTTTTCTGTTCTTCTGAAGGATCAGAAGAATAGAAAAATAAACAGTGATGTCAACACGGCCAAACAGGTACAATAATGTCCCCGGAACAGAGTTGTGAGGGGGGCAACAGCATGAAGAGTCACAATAGTGGCCCCGGGAAAGAGTGGGGAGGGTGGAAACAGCATGAAGATGAAGAGTCACTATAGTGCACCTTTAACATGGTGGTGAGGGTGACAACAGTATGAAGAGTCAAAATAGTGAACCCAGAACAGAATGGGCAGGGTGGAAACAGCATGAGAAGTCACAATAGTGGCCCCAGAACAGAGTGGGGGAGGAGGGTGGCAACAGCAGTGGAGTAACAGCACAAGATGGTGGCAGACAATTGTAAGAGCAGATGGCCATATGGGCAACAGACATGTGACATCAGGCTGGTGGCATCGTCAGAATATTGGCAGTAACACATGGCCAGAAGTAACAGGCCATTTGTCACAATGTTCCAGTATGGCAGCCAACTACAGTCAGATCATTACTGCCAGAATGATCTAGTCTGTTGCATCAGGCACTGGTTTCTGGAAATCCTGATTTGTGTTTATAAAGGATAGTCTCTCAACATTTTGCGTTGAAAGATGAGTTCGCTTTGGGGTAACTATTCCACCCACTGCGCTAAATAGTTGCTCTGATGTCACACTACTGGCTTGGCAGGAAAGCTTGCCAGGGCAAACTTGGTCAATTGCAGCCACAATTCAAGTTTGGTTTCCCAGTAGTCCAGGGGATCTTAAAGTAACAGGGTGCAGTCCAAGTGTGCCACCACCTGCTGATTCAGGTTCTGCTCCATGTCCTGCTGCTGCTGGCTGGTTTCTTCAGTAGTCGGGTGAAGAAAAGTGCTCATCAGAGACTTAAGACTTAAGTTGCTGCTGATGGAGCTGGTGCTGCTCCTACCCTCTGGCATTCATAGCAGTGCAGCATGAGCTCAGCACTTCTCCCTGGAGAGACCTTCATGACAATGGGTGATGGCACATGTAGATAGCTACCAAACAACTACAAAGGATGTCTTAACAGTAGTTAAGTGTAGAAAAAAGACCTCCATTTTGTACCGGTAGCGAGGGTCTAACGCTCGTTGAGAGCCAGTAATTATCCCTCTGCCGAATGGTGATAATGTGGCTTTCGCCATTGAAGCAACTTAGCATGCATCTGACCATTTGCGCAATGGACTCTGAGGGTTTCCCTTCCTCCATCTCCACTGCATACTGCCACAGTCTGTTGAGCGACATCTTCATAATCGCTCTCTAGCTCCTCATCCTCTTTTTGTGTTTCTTGGGCAGATAAACCACTTAGTTCTGTATAGAATTCCTGGGTGTTTATGTCCTCCTCATTCTCGTCCTCCTCCTCCTTTGCCAGTTCAGCCTCAACAAAGCTTAGGTGGCCTAGAGATGTAGGTGCCACATCTTCTTTCCCCTCGCCAGTCAGATTTACCAGCATCACCTCCAGGATCTGAAGGATTGGAATGATGTAATTAATACCGTAGTCATGGCGACTTATAAAGTGGAATCCTCAAAGGGCCTGAGCTAATGGCAAGTGTCACAGATGGGCTGCCACTGTCTAAAAAAGTTACATTGGGGAGTAGTCCTGTCCCTCTGCATCATCAAGAAATCACTCATGGGTTTCTTCAGTCGGTCCAACATGAGGAGCGAGGAGTCCCAATGTGTTGAAACATTGCCTATGAGGCGATGTAGGGGAAAACTATTCTGCTTTTGCAGCTCAAGGATGGCTTGTTTTGCATGCACAGTTTCTTTGACATTTTCAAGACAAAACAGAAATTGGTCTGAAAACCACATGGGCAACACTGTGAAGAAGCCTTAACAAGTCAATGTCCCAATGTTTCCACTTCTGGAATTATAGCATGGGGTGACAAAGTACAGTAGCCAAACCTCTCTAGTCTTCACTTCATGTAAACTAAAATCTCAGTGTTACATTGATTTGGTGGTACCGTCATTTCTCCAAAGTGTCCTAGGAGCCATTTTTCAATAGGACAATGCCAAGCTGTATGTTGATAGTGCTACTGTGAGCTAGTGTTGAGTGATTTGAAGCATCTGAAGTGGAATTCGATCAGAAGATTAGGAAAATATTTATTATAATTTCCTTGCACTTCATGGTAACAAATCTTTTTTTTCTACATTGGCTGCTGCTAGTGTTGATCGAGCATGCTCGGCCGAACACCAGTTCGGCTTGAGCATCTTGATGCTTGGCACATGGCGGTATTCGGCCGAATATTGCATGTGCTCGAGCGCAATGCTCAAGTCTCCTCCCCACACGTTTGTTGGCTGCTACGCAGCCAATAAATGTGCTGGTAAGTACTGCCCTTCATTGTAATGCCGTAGCCATGTTGGTTACTGGCATTACAGTGATTGGCTGACATACTTTCAAGCATATATAACATTTAATATGATGAAGGCGAGTAGTAAGGGACAGGGAAGTGGCCATGATGCTGATGGTGCATGCAGAGGCCGAGGCCCTGGGCACATTAAAACTGTGCCTGCTGCCAGAGCACAATAAAAACAATCATCCACGATACCTAGCTTCATGTCCAAGTTTGTAGGGCGGCGCAGGACAATGCTCTTGAAGTCAGACCAGTGTGACCAGGTGGTCAGTTGGATTGCAGCAGATAATGCTTCCAGTCGGTTAAGCACGACCCTGTCTTCCACCAAGTCCAGTCTCAGTAGCCAAGAGTCTGGTCAACACAATCCTCACCCTGATCCTCCTTCCTCCAACCATAGAGAGTCTTGCCAAACAAGTGATCCCACACTCGGATATTCAGAGGAGCTCTTTTCAGCGCCATTCCTTCATTTGAACATCTCGACAAGCCCGCTTGAAGAAGGACATGAGATCTTATATCCTGATTCCCAAACTCTTGAGCATCCACAGTCACAAGAAGATGACAGTGGGGAACGGCAATTAGTGTTTCACGAGGTAGATGATGATGATGAGACACAGTTGCCAATAAATCAACCGCAATTAGTGTCTCAAGAGGATGATGATGAGGATGAGACACAGTTGTCAATAACTGAGGTTGTTTTTAGGTCAACAAGTCAGTAGGATGACCAGAGTGAGGAAGCGGAAGAGGAGGTGCTGGACGATGAAGTCACTGGGAAGGTGACAAGCCGAGCGAGGACAGCAGTACAAAGGGGGAGGGATCTGCAGCACCGCAACACACTGGAAAAGGCAGTGGGGTGGAAAAAGGGAGAAGGCGGGCCACACCAAACAGGCCGGCAACTGTTCCCCGGAGCACACCCTTATGGAAATCTCCCTAGCCAAGGGCTAGGTGTTCCGCAGTCTGGTGCTTTTTTGAGGAAAGTGCGGACGACAAAAGAATTGTAATTTGCAACCTGTGCCATACAAAAATCAGCAGGAGCGTGAACACTAGCAACCTCACCACCACCAGCATGATCCGCCACATGGCATCAAAGCACCGTAATAGTTGGGTCGAACGCCTGGGTCCACAATCTATGTGACACACCACTGCCTCCTCTTCCCCTTTGTTACATGCTGGCCAATCCCTTGTCGAAGGCGCAGGCCCGGATGCCTCCCGCCCTGCACCTGAACCTTTGCAAGCACCATCAGTGACCACATCCACTTCTGTGTCCCAGCGCAGCGTACAAATGTCCTTACCCCAGGCATTTGAACACAAGTGCAAATACCCAGCCTCCCACCCACAGGCCATAGCACTAAATGCGCAACTTTCCAAATTACTAGCCCTTTAAATGTTGCAATTTAGGCTTGTGGACACTAAGACCTTCCGTAGCCTGATGTCGGGGGCCGTCCCTTGTAACGCAGTCCCCAGCCGCCACTATTTTTCACGGTGTGCCGTACCCGCCTTACACCAGCATGTGTCCCGTAACATCACCGGTGCCCTGACCAACACAGTTACTGGGAAGGTCCACTTAACCACTGACACATAGACAAATGCTTTCGGCCAGGGGCACTACATTTCACTGATAGCACACTGGGTGAATGTTGTGGAGGCCGGGAAAGAGTCGAACCCTGGGATGGCACAGGTGCTACCGACGTCAAGGATTGAGGGCCCCCAATTTAATCAGGATTTCCGCCAGCACCTATGTTAGTAACTCCAACGCCTACTTCTCCTCCTCCACCTCCTCCTCCTCCACTTCCACCTCAGAATTATCCTCTTGTAGCACCAGTCAGCCATCAGTCGGTAGCTGGAAGCAGTGTAGCACTGCAGTGGGGAAGCTTTAACAGGCCGTGCTTAAGTTGATTTGCTTAGGTGACAAACAGCACACTGCCGCAGAGCTACGGCATGGGATAAGAGACCATACTGAGCTGTGGCTCTCGCCACTCAACCTAGAACGAGGCATGGTTGTGTCTGATAATGCTTGTCAACGTGAAGGTAGGACAGCACAACTTGTTAGTCGATTTCAATGAAGAATGGCGGCGGTGCTCGTAGTGTCAGGTCCCGACCTAAGGGCCCCCTTGGTAGCCAAAAAAAGAGATGAAAAACAGCAGCACTCCCAGTCTTGAGTCCAATCTTGTGTTTATTAACACCATAAAAAATAGCAACGTTTCGACACCAAATTCTATTTTTTTTTATATAGCTTGAAAAAGACTTTGGTTTCGAAACGTTGCTATTTTTTTCGGTGTTAATAAACACAAGATTGGACTCAAGACTGGGAGTGCTGCGATTTTTCATCTTTCTTTTTGTGTCTGATAATGGCCGTAACTTGGTGGCGGCTTTGGAGCTCGGCAAGCTCACACACATCCTATGCCTAGCCCACATCTTCAACTTAGTGGTTCAGTGGTTTCTCAAAACCTACCCCAATTTGTCTGAGCTACTGGTGAAGGTGTGCCGCATGTGTGCCCATTTCCGCAAGTCATTTCCTGCAGGATAGTGAGTGCCCCCCACATTTTTTTTCATTTTCACTCATTTCCGCAAGTCATCGACAGCTTCTTCCGATCTATTAATGCTGCAGCAGCGCTTACAATTTCCAGCTCACCGACTGTTGTGCGACGTGAGCACGCACTGGAACTCGATGTTCCACATGTTGGCCAGGCTTTGTGAGCAGCAGAGGGGAGTAGTGGAATACCAGCTGCAACATGGTCGTCGCCCTTCCAGTTAGCTTCCGCTATTAACAAGCGAGGAGTAGGAATGGATGTCTGACCTCTGTGAGGTTTTAAGAAACTTTGAGGAATTAACACAGATAGTGAGCAGCGATAACGCTATTATCAGCATCACCATAATCAGTGTCTACTCAAACGTTCGCTGCTCACAATTTGGGCCGACGCTTTGCATATGGAAGAGGTGGAAATAGGGGAAGATATTTCACAGGGTGATAGCCAGACCACCCTCAGTTCGTCTTCTCAGCACAAATTGGATGATGATGATGATAATGATGTGTAGGAGGAGCAGGAGACGGTTGCCTCTGCTACAGAGGGTAGTACCCATGGAAGTGTAATTCCATCTGTTCAGCATTAATGGGCAGAAGAGGAGGAAGAGGATGAGGAGATTGAAAGTCATCCTCCTGATAACGACAGCAAAGCCTTGCCTGCTGGGACTCTGGCACACATGGCTGACTTTATGTTAGGCTGCATTTCCCGTGACCCACGCGTTTTACGCATTTTGGATAACACCGATTTTTGGTTGTTCAGCCTTCTCAACCCCGGCTACAAAGAGAACTTCTCATCTCTCATTCCTGTGGTGGAGAGGATGAGCAAAATGGTGCAATAACAGAAGGTCCTTGTGGAAAAATTGCTCCAAAAGTTTACAGCTGACAACGCTGGTGGCAGAGTACGTAGTTCCATGGGCAACGGAGGAGGGGAGACGAGGGGAACACACAGCAGTTCCAACAGAGGCAGAGCAACACTCTATAAAGCCTGGGACAGTTTCATGACAACCCGCCAGCACACTCACCCTGATACGCGGCCTAGTGTCACAAGGAGGAAAAAATTTTGGATGATGGTAAAGGAGTACGTAGCAAACCGTGTCAGCGTCCTCAATGATCCCTCTGTGGCTTCAAACTATTGGGTGTCCAAGCTGGACACGTGGCACGAACTGGCGCTCTACGCCTTGGAGGTGCTGGCCTGCCGCCAGCGTTTTGTCAGAGTTAACAGGTTGACTCTAATAAAAAATGAACAAAGCCTGGATTGCTCATGACTTCTCTACTCCACCAGAGGAAAGCGGCTGAACATAAAGGCACTTTAAATGTGTTTTTTATAATTTACTGAATACACTGTATTCCCATGCACCCCTTCCACCACAAAAAGGGTATATGGTTAATTCTTCCTTTTCTCATCCTCCTCCTCTTCCATCATATCAACATGCTTATTTGTCTGCCTTTGCTCCTAATGTTGTAGAGGGTCAGCACACCTGCAGGACCTCGCATGTAATGTTTTAGAGGATCAGTTCACCAGCAGAACCTCACCTACAATCTTTTAAAGGGTCAGCTCACCTACAGGCCCACACATATAATGTTTTAGAAAGTCAGATCACCAGCAGGCCCTCAACCATAATGTTTTACAGGGTCATATCACCAGCAGGCCCTCTCCCATAATTGTTTCAATGGTCAGCTCAGCAGCAGGCACTCGCCCATAATTTTTTCGATGCTCAGATCAACAGCAGACCCTCACCCCTAATGTTTTTGATGGTCAGATCAGCAGCAGGCCCTTGCCCCTAATTTTTTAGTGGGTCACCAGCAGGCCCTAGCTCCTAATGTTTTTGAGGGTCACCAGCAGGCCATCAATCATAATTTTTCAAGGGGGTATGTGCAGCCAGCCAGTCACAGGGGCAACATGTGAGGTGCACGGTGGACCGATGAGGGGCAAAATAATATAACACACAGTTCATCAGTTTACTCACGGTTAGCAGAAAGTCTCCCTGGGCTGGCAGCACAGTGTTGAGGTGGACAGCACAAAATCCTCCGGGGAATGCTCTGTGTAGGGAAGCATCAGCCAAGATGTTGGTTGAGGTGCCCTTGATGTTAGGGGTGCTTAGGGTGCTTGTTGCGGCTGAGTCCCTTGATGGTTCCTGTCGTGACGCCAGCACGGTGGTACAACCAGTAGTGGTAATAAGGAGGTAGACAGTGGTAAGATGCAACTCACAACTTTTACTTTAGATGTCTTTGGTTGCAGCAGTACAAATATGCAGTCTCTTGATGGTGCAGAGTTAATTCTGCAAATCCACTGTTTCTAGGCTTTTCAGGTTTTTAGTTTTGGAGCAGTGGGTTAGGTGTACCTGGTTCCTTTTCATGTGTGGGATCCTATTCCTTGTCTTTCCCTACAAGCTGAATATTTTAGACAGGAAAACTCAACTGTCTCTCAGAAGTTTGGTGTGGATGCTTGAAGCTATAAAACCTCCACCATGCAAAGGTGTCTGTGGCCTTCAATAATTGCTCTTATCACCGATGATTCCTTAGAAAAGCTTGTTTCTTTTCCAGGGAGGCAAACTCTTCTCCTACTGGTCAGGGATGCATGTCTATAGTCCGGCCACAGAAGGAAAACGCTCTTCTGTGCTCCACCTAGCGAAGTTGGCTCCACTCACTAATCTGTGTCATGAAGTCTTCACTCTACATTTTCTCCCACTAATCTGATCTGACTCCCACAGATCTGCTCTCATCTCTGACTACATTTTTCCAACTAAACCTCTGATCTGCCTCACTAGGCCTGACCTAGGTGTATATATATAAGACCTGAACTATATCCCCATCTAGTGGTGGAATGGGTATCTTGCAGATACATACACATAAAATCATACATTACAACATAGTACTGTTGATAAGGTAAAAAGTGCTTTTAAGCAGTGCCCACACACACGTAGTGGGACGCTGCATATGATGCCCTCCTTTATGTGTAATAAAGGGTGTATTGGAGTGCCGGTCCCTTGTAAATTTTGGAAGCCCTTTCACTTAGTGCATAGGCTTTATGAGTGTACCACAATGTAAATGAGGCCCTCCATTCTGTGATATACAGGTTGCATCAGAGTGCCTCTTCCTTGTAATTTTTGGCAGCCCTTTCACTCAGTGCATAGGCTTTATGAGTGTAGGAGTCCCACTACCTGAACAATTGTACCACAATATGAATGAGGCCCTCCTTTATGTGATATACAGGTTGCATCAGAGTGCCTCTTCCTTGTAATTTTTGGCAGCACTTGCACTTTATATACAAGTAAATATACAGGAAATAATGTTTACTAAAAATTTTTCCTCTAAAATCGATTTTATCTTCGGTTTTGTGTGTATTATTGTCAGTCTGTAAAAGTGGCGTACTACTTGGACAACATCATTCCCATCAGCGACCTGGGAGTTCAAGATGCATCCAGACATCCTCCCCATGCTGTTCCCGAACCATTTCGGTGGTGTTTCTGTCAATTTCTGACCTTTTCCTATGAACCAGACACCCTCCCGTCTTCAGAGCAGGGGGTGCCTGGTTTAATGCTCGGGTTCTCCTATTGACCTCCATTGTGCCCGGGTGCTCAGTAGAGCACCCAAGCATCCCGAGTTGTTCGACCCGAGCACCCGAACACCCGAGCACTTTGGTGCTCGATCAACACTAGCTGCTGCATGTGTTACAAGGTGAAAGTAAAGACAGGCCTGCTGGCCCCTACCCTTCCCCTAATAAGCCTGGATCTAATAGGCTCCTGTGGAAAGCAAGCCCCCATGCCTATGGAAGGCATTGGGCTGCCATTCCAGCCATCGTGTCCCTGTCACCACAGTGTAAGTGTAGGTGGAATAAAATTTGCAGCAAATTATGTCCATGCAACATTTCTAAGATTCAACATTTCAGAAAAGCTACTAATGTGTATTATCATATTGCCTTATTAAAAATTGGTCAAAAATATACAGTGGGAACTGAAAGTTTGGGAAGCCTATGTGTTTATTTCTGTAAAGAACTCTTCAGAGTCCTCAGAAATCTCTTTTGTTCATGGAATGATACATTTACACAAACATGTTATGATGATCAGACTTTGATAGATCCCTGTTCTTTAAATTTAGCAGGTCACACCTGATTGTCATCTTATTGATTGAAAACAACTGCTTCTAATTTCAAAATGGGGTATTGGATCATTTTCCTCAATAATGGAATGACAAAGTCTAATATTTTTTAATCATTTATTTGATTCGGTTATCTTTATCTACTTTTTCGACTTGTATGAAAATTTGCTGTGGTTTTAGTTCCGATTTATGCATAAATATAGAAAAATTTGAAGCGTTCACAAACACCACATTATATTTTATTGCAATATGACAGTTATGGAATGATACAACATTCGGACCTCTGAAAGCCATTAAGGCACTTAGCACTGGTACCTGACCTGTCATGCAAATGTATCTTAATGCTTTCTATGGTAAATAATAAATGAATCACCTATAGTTTTAGATTTTATACTTCATCTCAATTTGTTATAGTTATTGATTCTTGTGTAGTATTTGTAGTTGAAGGAACAGGATAGGCTGTAATTCTTTCTTAGCACCAGGGATTGTTGAAATCCCTAAGCATAAAGAAGCCAAATAGCGTTAATGAGTTTCATCTTTCTAAAGGCGTGCACCAGGCACTCCATGATCTTCAGTTGTCGACAGTCACTCATATCACTCATGGCAGCACATTCTAGAAGACAGAATGAAGCAACATAGTGAAACAGGGGGCAGAAAGAAGAACAATTTGAAGAAATCAGTGTATACAAGACCCTAAGACCCTAAGATTTTTAGAAACAGGTCAAACCGTAGAAGACCCGTGCCGTACATGTACGGTGCCACTGGACGCCTTAAGGACCAGCGCCATACATGTACAGCGCAAGGTCCGTCGGATTCTGGGGAAGGATCGAGGGGGAACCGGAGCATGATGGCTGCTCTTACTATCAGGCATCCATGCCGGATAAGAGCAGCATAACGCCTGCAGCTCCAAATGCTGCGACTGGCCAGTCAATGAAGACCGGCACATCACAGCGCCGGAAGCAGCATGGAGCTGCAGGGGGGGGCGGGGATGGGGGTCATGTGGAAGTGACCGGTGCTGAACTAGTCTCCTTGTGACTTTTTTGTCACTTTTATCTGGCTTTTTTTTTTCCTGCTCTGCACCACTTTTTCTGTGTGCGAGCTGTGAACGCCAAGCACTGATCAGTCCGTAATCCACTGTTCAGCACCTGGGCTAATTTTATTGGTGCAGATATTTTCCCAAACTCACAGGAATACACAATATTATTGACAGCATAGAATTCAGAAGGTTTTTTTTTCTTCTTTTCTCCCCATCCCACCCTTCTCTCTTCCCTCACCCTTCTCTCCTCTCCTTTCTTAGATTCACACCTATCTCTTAATGTATAATGCTTCTGTTCACACTCCGAATACCGGATGTTAAGTACATGTGTATGCTATTCGGTCTTTTTATTTGATTCAGTTGCTTATATATGTGCAAATACAGCTAATACAATTGTTGGGCTGCGTCCATTAACTGATATTTGTGTCTGTTTAATTTACATTAGAAAATTTAAATAAATAAAAAATAAAAAAGATGAACACCCAAAGATTCTGCATTTATGAATGGAAAGATTCCTGGATAGAACCCCCAGAATGCCCCCCTGTCCTAAGAATTAGTGGGAAGATAGTGTGGGACTTACTGCACCCACTGATGGATAAGATTTATCACCTCTATGTGAATAACTATTATACCACCATACCCCTATTCATGTCCCTAACTGCCAGAGGTACTGTGGCTTGCGGCACAGTGCACAAAAATCAGAGTCCTCCCTAGATCCCTGGTAGGGCAACCACTGAGAATGGGTGAAAGCAGGGCTCTCCTCCATGAGAACATGCTGGCAGTTAAGTACAAGGACAAGAGGGATGTCCTTTTGCTGACCACCATTCACCTTACCACCATCCTTTAACAAGTGATTCTGCCTTCTGTGAGACACCTGTTTGCTGAAAAGTACCCCTTCTAGCACTTAAAATTTTGGACGGGGGTGCTCTTTCCAAAATGGGGTCAATTTTGGGTATTTTTAATTTCTGGGGATCTTAGAATTTTTTTTAATGTGACAGGACACCTTAAATCCATGTCTGCAAATAAGGTTAGCAAAATCCATATTTTGCTGTTTGACTCTAGAGCCCTACTGTGCACCAATATATATAATTTTTGAGCACATATGGGGTATTGCCGTATTCGGGGGCAATGGGGAACAAAATGTGTGGTGTATTTTGTCCTGTTACCCTTTGGGAAAGTTAAAAATGTTGGTCTAAAGCAACTTTTTCTAGAAAAAAATGCAATTTTTCATTTTCACTGCCAAATGTTTTCTAATTTTAGGAAACACCTTTGAGGTCAAAGTTCTCACTGCACACCTTGAACGATTCCTTGAGGGGTATAGTTTCCAAAATTGGGTACATTTTTGGGGGTTTCTACTTTAGGGCCACCTCATGGTGTCTTCATATGCAACATAGCTCCCAATTACCATTCAAGCTAAATCCGCTTTCCTAAAGCCATATGGTGCTTCTTCCACTCCGAAGCCTGCTGTGCGACCATACAGAATTTTTTTAGCACATATGGGGTGTTGCTGTATTTGGGGGAAATGGGAAACAAAATGTGGGGTGCATTTTGTCCTGTTACCCTTTGGGAAAGTGAAAAAAAGTGGGTGTAAAACAACTTTATCTAGAAAAAGAAAATGCAATTTTTTTATTTTTACTGCCAAGTGTTTCCTAATTCTAGAAAACATCTTTGAGCTCAAACTGCTCACTACAAACTTTGAAAGATTCCTTGAGGGGTGTAGTTTACAAAATCTGGTCACTTTTGGGGGGGTTCGACTAAAGGGCACATAAGGGGCGTTTCTGTAAACTCCAGAATCAGGGTAATAGATTTTGAGTTTGCTTGGCTGTTACCCCTTGATGTGTTGCAGGAAATATGGATTAAAATTTAAAATCTGCTAAAAAAAAGTGAATTTTTTAAATGTCTTTCCCATTTTCCTTTAATTCTCGTGGGAGACCAAAAGGGTTAACAAAGTTTGTAATTCCGTTTTCAATAGCTTGAGGGGTGTAGTTTCTAAATTGGGGTGATTTATTGGTGGTTTCTACTATGTAAGCCCCACAAAGTGACTTCATAACTGAAGTGGTCCTTAAAAAAGTGGGTTTTGGAAATTTTCTTAAAAATTTTATGAATTGCTTCTAAGAAATAAAATAACGTTTACAAAATGATGCCAACATGAAGTAGACATCTGGGAAATGTACAGTAACAACTATTTTATGAGATATCACAATCTGCTTTAAAAGCAGAGACATAAATATTTCAAAAATTGTGAATTTTTCCAAATTTTCTGTAAAATTTAGCTTTTTTTTATAAATAAAGGTAAAACATATAGACTCAAATTTACCACTAAGATGAAGTACAATATGCCATAAGAAAATAATCTCAGAATCACTTATATAAGTAAAAGAATTCCAAAGTTATTACCACATAAGATACATGTCAGATTTGCAAAATGTGGTTGGTCCTTATGGTGAAAACTGTCTTGGTCTTGAAGGGGTTAATGGAAAAAAATACATCTTATTTGCCATTCTGGGGTGAATTTACATTGTGGTACAGCCCTTAAGGGGTGTATTAAATAGGAAATATATGTAAGTCCTATTAGCCATTTTGCGGTGAAGTTACATTGTTATAAAACATTTTTGGGGGTGTATTTTTAGGAAAATAAATCTTATCCGCTGTGAAGTTAAATTTAGGGTTGAGCGAACCCAAACTGTAAAGTTCGGGTTCGTACAGAATTTTAGGATTTTTGGACCCCGGACCCGAACTTTTCAGTAAAAGTTCGGGTTTGAGTTCGGTGTTTGGCGAGTTAATGGCGCTTTTTGAAAGGCTGCAGAGCAGCCAATCAACAAGCGTTTAACTCGTGTGCCCTTAGAAGCCATCACAGCCATGCCTACTAATGGCATGGCTGTGATTGGCCAGTGCAGCATGGGACCCAGTCTCTATATAAGCTGGAGTCACGTAGAGCTGCACGTCACTCTGCTCTTACTAGTGTAGGGATAGGATGCTGCTGCTGTGAGGGAGAGAATAGGAAAGAATCTGTTATCAGAAGTGCTTGTTAACTCAGCAATCTACAGCGATTTTGTTTAGTGGGTGCAGTGCACAATCTTTTTACCCTGCCCTGTGCCCAGTGACACAGAAAAATAACTTTTATCCGTCTGTTAGTTAGGTGGGCATCGGCGGACATTTTTTGCAAGTTCAGTGCATCAGCACAGCATATGTGCATTTGTGACAGTCAAATACAAGGTTTAAATATTGCAATTATATTCTGGGTTTAAAAAAAAACACAAATTTTTTGCAAGACCCTACATCTGGGGCCTTTGCTGCATTTGTCACAGTGAAATACAAGCTTTAAATACTGCAATTATATTCTGGGTTTAAAAAAAAACACAAATTTTTTGCAAGATAATACATGTTGGTTCCTTTGCTGAATTTGTGACAGTCAAATACAAACTATAAATGCTGCAGTTATATTCTGGGTTAAAAAAATACTACACATTTTGGGCAAGATAATACATTTGCGGCCTTTGCTGCATTTCTGACAGTCCAATACAAGCGTTAGATACTGCTGTTATATACTGGTATTAAAAAAACACCCATTTTGTGCAAGACACTACATCTGGGGCCATTGCTGCATTTGTCACAGTCAAATACAAGCGTTAGATACCGTTGTTATATTCTGGTTTAAAAAAAAAAAAACATTTTGTGCAAGATACTACATTTGGGGCCTTTGCTTTGCTGCATTTGTTCCAGTCAAATACAACCAGTCAATACTGCAGTTACATTGTTGGTTGACAAATTAAAAAATGTTGTGACCGTGAAGTAATTGTATAAAAGTCGCTGTCACACTGTCATCTTTATGACACCAGCACTGCCTTACCCTCAGTGAACTTAATTGTTGACTATTGGCGGTTACATTATCGCCTGACATAAATAATCTGTTAGTTTGGTGGGTGAACGCAAAGAATGAGGAAAGTGTCAAATAAGGGACGCGGCCCCAGTCGTGGTGCTGCTGGTGGAGCTCCTGTTGCAGGGAGTGGACGTGGTCGATCTGTGCCAGCTACACGCACAAGTGAAAGACCTTCCTCAGGTGCGAGTAGGCGACAGAACCTTCAGCGTTATTTGGTAGGGCCGAATGCGGCTCTACGAATGGTGAGGCCAGAACAAGTACAGGCGATAGTAGATTGGTTGGCTGACAGTGCCTCCAGTTCCTTCACATTGTCTCCCACCCAGTCTCCTGCTGAAATATCAGAGTTGGCACCTGCAGCCCATGGCCATCAGTCTTTCGCCTCACCCCCTTGCAAATCAGCCAAGCAGTCTGAGCCCCAAGTCATGCAGCAGTTTCATCTGCTTTTTGATTAATCTGCTAGCAGGGTTTCCCAGCGCAATCCGGTGAAGACTGGGTGGAAGATGATGTGAAGGACGATGAGGTCCTCGACCCCACATGGAATCAAGGTCGTGCGAGTGACCTGTCTAGTTCGGAGGAACAGTCGGTGGTCGTACAGAGCCACCAGCACAGCAGAAGAGGGAGCAGGGTGCAAAAGTGGATCGGCCATCCCCTAGACAGTACGCCTGCTAATGCCCACCGCAACAAGGGAGCGAGCACACCAAATCCAGCTCCAAGGAGTTTTCTGGCGTTGCAGTTCTTCAGACAATGTATTGACGACAAGACATGAGTGGTTTGCACGCTGTGCAATCAGATACTGAAGCGAGGCATAAATGTTCTCAACCTGAGCACAACCTGCATGACCAGGCATATGAGTGCAAAGCACGAGCTGCAGTAAAGTAGACACCTCAAAAACCAAGAAAGGTCTCTGGCTCCTCCTGCTTCCTCTTCTGCCGCAGTCTCGGCCTCTTCATCCCCCTCTGAAGTGACAGTGGCACCTGCCACCCCGTAAACAGGGCATCTGTCAGCAACGCCACCACCTTGGTCAGCTGTCTATCTCCCAAACACTGGAGCAAAAGAGGAAGTAACCCCCTAGCCACCCGCGATACCTGGCCCTGAATGCCAGCATTTCAAAATTACTGGCCTTTGAAATGCTGTCATTCCGTCCGGTGGAGACGCACGACGTCCCACAGTGCGTCGTGCGTCGTGCCTAACAGGTACTACTTTTCCAGGCGTGCCATTCCTTCCCTGCACAACCAAGTGGGGGACAAAATCAGGTGTGCACTGCGCAACACCATCTGTGGCAAGGTCCACCAAACTACAGATACGTAGACCAGTAAGCACAGTCAGGGACGTTATATCTCCCTAACAGCACACTGGGTAAATGCAGTGGCAGCTAGGCCTGAGGCAGATAGCAGTTCGGCGCATGTATTTCTACCACCGAGGATTGCACTCTTTGCCTCCTGTTGCTTCCTCTTCCTACTCCGCTTCCTCATCCTCTACCGCCTCCTCATCCGGTCAGCGTAACACCTTCACCACCAACTTCAGCACAACCAGGGGTAAACAACAGCAGGCAGTTTTAAAACATATCTATTTGGGGGACAAACCCCACACCACGCAGGAGCTGTGGACGGGCATGGAACAACAGACCGATGAGTGGTTGGTGACAGTGAGCCTCAAGCCCGTCCTGGTGGTGTGCGATAATGGGCAAAATCTTGTAGCAGCTCTGGGCCTAGCCAGTTTGACGTACATCCCTTGCCTAGCGCATGTGCTGAATTTGGTGGTGCAGAGGTTCCTTAAAAATTACCTTGATATGTCAAAGCTGCTGCAAAAAGTACGGGCCGCCTGTGTGTGCTTTCGGTGTTCTCACCCTGCTGCTACTCGCCTGTCAGCGCTGCAGCGTAACTTCGGCCTTCCCGCTCAAAGCCTCATATGCGATGTGCTTACAAGGTGGAACTCCACCTTGCACATGCTGGCCAGACTGTGCGAGCAGCAGCAGGCGATAGTGGAGTTTCAGCTGCAGAACGCAAGGGTGAGTCCTTCTGCGGAACAGCACCACTTCACCACCAATGAGTGGGCCTCCATGCGAGATCTGTGTGCCTTGTTGCGCTGTTTCGAGTACTCCACCAACATGGCCAGTGCCGATGACACCATTCTCAGCGTTACTATCCCACTTCTATGCCTCCTTGAAAAAACGCTTCAGGCGATGATGGAAGAGGATGTGGCACAGGAGGAGGAAGAGGGATAATTTCATAGGGTTTCAGGCCAGTCATTCACAAGTGACTCTGAGGGTGGGTTCCTGCACCCACAAACGCCAGGTACACAATTGTCCAGCCAGGGCACAGTTCTGGAGGATAATGAGGTGGAGGATGAGGAGGAGGAGATGGAGGAGGAGGAGGAACCGTGTTCACAGCAGGTGCGTGGCTGGGGGATACAGAAGACACAGACAATACACCTCCCACGTCGTTGCCTCTGGGCAGCCTGCACACATGATATTACATGCTGCAGTGTCTCCGCAACGTCTGCCGAGTTGGTTTCATTCTAACTTGTGCTGATTATTGGGTGCCCATGCTGCTGGATCCCCGTTACAAGGACAACGTACCGTCCTTAATTTCTTCACTGGAGCATGATCGTAAGATGAGCGAGTACAAGCACAAGTTGGTAGACGCGCTGCTGTTGGTATTCCCACCTGACAGCGGGGGCACAGTGAAAGCACAAGGCAAAGGCAAAGGAGGAGGAAGAGGTTGCCAATGCATCTGGGAAACCGCCAGCCCCTCAGAAAGCAGGGTTAGCATGGCCGAAATGTGGAAAAGTTTTGTCAGCACGCCACAACAACCAGCACCACCAGCTGATATGGAACGTCTTAGCAGGAGGCAGCATTTCATCAACATGGTGGAGCAGTATGTGTGCACACGCCAACACATAATAAATGACAGGTCTGCCCTCTTCAACTTCTGGGTCTACAAATTGGGCACATGGACTAAGCTTGCCCTTTATGCCTTGGAGGTGCTGGCCTGCCCTGCAGCCAGTGTATTATCTGAACGTATGTTTAGCATGGCAGGGGGCGTTATCACAGACAAGCGCAGCCACCTGTCCACAGCCAATGTGGACAAGCTCACGTTCATTAAAATGAACCAGGCATGGATCCCTCAGGACTTGTCCGTACCTTGTGCAGAATAGACATGTATACTGGCCTTACCCAGCCATTGTTATACTCCAGCGCAATTGCTCATTGTTGTATTTTTGATATTTCACACTCTTTTGGGGTGTACCCTAATTTAAACAAATAAAAATAAAACCAAAAACCAGTGCTGGCTACCTCCTTCTCCTCCACCGCCACTTTCACCTACACCGCTACGTCCACGGCCTCCTCAACCATCTACTCCATATGGACCTCCACCTCATAGATCAAGATTATTATTTTAAATTTTTATGTATTTTATTTTATTTTAAGTCATTTCACAAATTTGATACATTGTTGGGTTAAATATCCCAAATTTTTGGCTGTGATATACCCCTGCTCTACCTAGTACAGTCGTGGCCAAAAGTTTTGAGAATTACATAAATATTGGAAATTGGAAAAGTTGCTGCTTAAGTTTTTATAATAGCAATTTGCATATACTCTAGAATGTTATGAAGAGTGATCAGATGAATTGCATAGTCCTTCTTTGCCATGAAAATTAACTTAATCCCAAAAAAAACTTTCCACTGCATTTCATTGCTGTCATTAAAGGACCTGCTGAGATCATTTCAGTAATCGTCTTGTTAACTCAGGTGAGAATGTTGATGAGCACAAGGCTGGAGATCATTATGTCAGGCTAATTAGGTTAAAACGGCAGACTTGACATGTTAAAAGGAGGGTGATGCTTGAAATCATTGTTCTTCCATTGGTAACCATGGTGACCTGCAAAGAAACGCGTGCAGCCATTATTGCGTTGCATAAAAATGGCTTCACAGGCAAGGATATTGTGGCTACTAAGATTGCACCTCAATCAACAATTTATAGGATCATCAAGAACTTCAAGGAAAGAGGTTCAATTCTTGTTAAGAAGGCTTTAGGGCGTCCAAGAAAGTACAGCAAGCGCCAGGATCGTCTCCTAAAGAGGATTCAGCTGCGGGATCGGAGTGCCACCAGTGCAGAGCTTGCTCAGGAATGGCAGCAGGCAGGTGTGAGCGCATCTGCACGCACAGTGAGGCGAAGACTTTTGGAAGATGGCCTGGTGTCAAGAAGGGCAGCAGCAAAGAAGCCACTTCTCTCCAAAAAAAAACATCAGGGACAGATTGATCTTCTGCAGAAAGTATGGTGAATGGACTGCTGAGGACTGGGGCAAAGTCATATTCTCCGATGAAGCCTCTTTCCGATTGTTTGGGGCATCTGGAAAAAGGCTTGTCTGAAGAAGAAAAGGTGAGCGCTACCATCAGTCCTGTGTCATGCCAACAGTAAAGCATCCTGAGACCATTCATGTGTGTGGTTGCTTCTTATCCAAGGGAGTTGGCTCACTCACAATTTTGCCCGAAAACACAACCATGAATAAAGAATGGTACCAAAACACCCTCCAACAGCAACTTCTTCCAACAGTCCAACAACAGTTTGGTGAAGAACAATGCATTTTCCAGCACGATGGAGCACCGTGCCATAAGGCAAAAGTGATAACTAAGTGGCTCGGGGACCAAAACGTTGACATTTTGGGTCCATGGCCTGGAAACTCCCCAGATCTTAATCCCATTGAGAACTTGTGGTCAATCCTCAAGAGGCGGGTGGACAAATAAAAACCCACTAATTCTGACAAACTCCAAGAAGTGATTATGAAAGAATGGGTTGCTATCAGTCAGGAATTGGCCCAGAATTTGATTGAGAGCATGCCCAGTCGAATTGCAGAGGTCATGAAAAAGAAGGGCCAACACTGCAAATACTGATTCTTTGCATAAATGTCATGTAATTGTCGATAAAAGCCTTTGAAACGTATGAAGTGCATGTAATTATATTTCACTACATTACAGAAACAACTGAAACAAAGATCTAAAAGCAGTTTAGCAGCAAACTTTGTGAAAACTAATATTTGTGTCATTCTCAAAACTTTTGGCCACGACTGTAGACAGGGAAATACATTTAACTAATTTGTCTGCTACATTGTCGGGTGAAATTCACTAATTATTGGCTGCGATATACCCCTGCTCTACATTGTGGACAGTAAAATACCTTTCACAAATTTGTCTGTTACATTGTTGGGTGACATATCCCACATTTTTGGCTGTGATATACCCCTGCTCTACGTAGTTGACAAGGAAATACATTTTACTAATTCATCTGTTACATTGTTGGGTGACAAATACTCATCTTTTGCGCTAGAAAGTACATTTACGGCCTACACTGCATTCAGGACAGTACGAATGGTGAGGCCAGAACAAGTA
Source organism: Bufo bufo (assembly GCF_905171765.1). Lineage (NCBI taxonomy): Eukaryota > Metazoa > Chordata > Amphibia > Anura > Bufonidae > Bufo > Bufo bufo. The sequence continues at coordinate 658,174,218 of NC_053389.1, forward strand.
CACACTATAGTAGATTGGGGGGGCTGACAGTGCCTCCAGTTCATTCACATTGTCTCCCACCCAGTCCCCTGCTAAAAAAATCTGAGTTGGCACCTACAGCCCATGGCCATCTGTCTTTCAACTCACCCCTAGCAAATCACGCAAGCATTCTGAGCCCCGAGTCATGCAGCAGTCTGTTATACTTTTTGATGACTCTGCTGGCAGGGTTTCCGTGGGCCATCCACATAGCCCTGCACCAGAAGTGGAAATGATTGAGTGCACTAATGCCCAACCACTTATGTTTCAGGATGAGGACATTGGAAGACCACCGCAGCACGTCTCTGATGATGACAAAACACAGGTGTCAACTGCTGCGTCTTTCTGCAGTCCGACAAGAAGGGCAGGGGTAAAGAGTGGATGTAAGATGATGTGGAGGATGATGAGATACTAGACCCCACATGGAATCAAGGTTATCCTAGTGACCTGTCTAGTTCGGAGGAAGAGTCAGTGGTCGCACAGAGGCATCAGGACTGCAAAAGAGGGAGCAGACTGCAAAAGCGTCTGTTACATTCTTGGGTGACATTTTACAATTTTTGCCTTGAATAAACCCCTGCTCTGCATAGGTGACAGGGACCCAAATTTCAAAAAATCATCTGTTACATTGTCAGGTGACACTTTACCAATTTTTGCCTTGAATAAACCCCTGCTCTGCAACGTCGACAGGGACCTAATTTTTGTAAAATCGTCTTTTCAATTGGTGGGTCACATGAAACCAGTTTCCCATGAATAAACCCCTGCTCTGCATAGTTGACAGGGACTGAAATTTTTAAAAATCGTCTGTTCCTTTGGCTTGTGACATTAACCCATTTTTGCCAATGAAAAACCCCTGCTCTGCATAGGTGACAGTGACTTAAATTTCTAAAATTCGTCTTTAATTGACGCGCGCCACCTCTTTTCATTCGATCCTTCCGCTTTAACAACTTGTCCCACATTTCCACCCGATCACATTTCAGCCATTGACCTCCCTTGGATGTGGTATCCCTTTCTCACGCTTCCTCTCTGGCATGGAATCCTGATTCGCCACTAACTGTGATCAACATGGTAGGCGCAGAAAAGAACATCAAAAGTTGATAGAGCAGATATCCAATTGGATCGTGGACATTACGGGGACGTGCGACATGGTGGAGCATTATGTGTGCACACACCTACACATACTGACTGATGGGTCTGCCCCCTTCAACTTCTGGGACTCCAAGTTGGGCACATGGCCTGAGCTTGCCCTTTACGCCTTGGAGGTGCTGGCCTGCCCTGCAGCCAGTGTATTGTCTGAACGTTTGTTTAGCACGGCTGCCGGGGGTTATCACAGGTTATATTTCCCAATGTTTTGGGGTGTACCCTAATTTAAACAAAAAAAATAATTAATTAAAACCAAAAACGCCGCTTCAACCTACACATCCACCGCCGCCTCAACTTCCTACTTCATATGGACCTCCTCCTCCTAGATCAAGATGATTATTTTTTATTTTTACATATTTTATGTTATGTTTACCTACATTTGTTTGCAGAGCACTTGCCATGCTCTTAACCACATTTTGCTGCCATTTGCAGCCCTCTAGCCCTTTCCATGACTTTTTTAGAGACATTTTAGTGCTCCAAAGTTCGGGTCCCTATTGACTTCAATAGGGTTCGGGTTTGGGTTCGGGGTCAAGTTCGGTTCAAGTTCGGGTCCCGAACTCAAACTTTTTTGTGAAGTTCGGCCGAACCCAAACATCCTGGTGTCCGCTCAACTCTAGTTACATTGGCCTTTCTTTTCTATTACTATGTTAGCATTCAGCATTATAGCTTCTCACACATGTCCCATCATCTATGTGCCCAGGCTTCATATTTACTGCTTATGTCAAGGTTCCAGTCTCCATGCCCTGTCTCTTTATTAGCTGTTTGCTCTGACTATTCACCATTGTATCCAGCTGTTCTTTGATTAGTCCCTGATTAAGTTAAATACAGCCCTTCCTCTATTGTTCACACCTAGAAGTGTAAATGGAAGGCTTTAGTTCTTCATTGGTCTTCATCCAAAAAGCCAACTTCCTAAGTGCACAAAATCAAACTATACCAGAATTATAACTAATGAAATATACACTGCAATGTTTCTGCTTTCCACAACTATTACCCCTATTTTCTTGCACTGCCGAAAACCCCTGCACCCAGCAAGGAACTTCTTATCTCTCCCTCCATCTGACCTCCTGCTCATATCTGTTCCTTAACATAAAACCTTCCTCTCTAGAGGGAATTGTAAGAATGATGGAGACAGAAAAAACCTGGGAATGTAAAATGAGCCACTATATCACACATAATAGGATTAGATACGCAGCTCAGCAAGCAGTATCACACATGGTAGGATTTAGATACACAGCTCAGCAGAAAGTATCACACACGACATGATTAGATACACAGCTCAGCAGACAGTATCACACATAATGGGATTAGATACGCATTTTAGCAGACAGTATCACGCAAAATAGGATTAGATACACAGCTCAGCAGGAAGTATCACACCTGATATGATTAGATACACAGCTAAGCAGCAATTATCACACACAACAGGTTTAGATACACTTCTTAGCAAAACATATCACACATGATAGGATAAGATATGCAGCTTAGCAGACAGTATCACACATGATAGGTTTAGATACACAGCTCAGTAGAAAGTATCACACATGATAGGATTAGATACACATCTTAGGAGACAGTATCACACATGAAAGGATTAGATATGCAGCTTTTCAGACAATATCACACATGATAGGATTAGATACACAGCTCAGCAGGCAGTATCACACATGATATGATTAGATACACAACTCAGCAGACAGTATCGCACATGATAGGTTTAGAAACACAGCAGAGCAGACAGTATCACACGAGGTAAAATTACAGAGGTACATGGCTTCACAGACAGTATCACACATGATAGGATTAGATACACAACTCAGCAGGCAGTATCACACACAATAGGCTTAGATACACGACTCTGCAGACAGTATCACATATAGTAACATAGTAACATAGTACATAAGGCCGAAAAAAGACATTTGTCCATCCAGTTCGGCCTGTTATCCTGCAAGTTGATCCAGAGGATTAGATACACAGCTTAGCAGGCAGTATCACACATAATATGATTAGATACGCAGCTGAGCAGACAGTATCACACATGATATGATTAGATACACAGCTATGCAGGCAGTATCACACATGATAATTGGATTCTGGATTTAGTGTTTCTTTATTCTCATGTGTTTGACTTTCACACATTTAATATTCTCAATAGATCTCACCAAATCTAGCTAGGCCTGCGGCTAAATATCTCATATTTGAGGCTAGCTTCTCTGCAGCTTAAGCAATAAGCTAAATGTGGAGCACTCACCGCCCAGTGGTTGGGATGTGTATTGCAGCTTTTCAGAGTTTAGTTACAGTCTCGCAATATGATGTTGTTTTGCTGTCAGGACAAAATTGCCACCACTTCCAGTTTGGAGATCAGGTAAGAGACCTGTTTAAAACCTGTAATTTATACATTTAAATATCTGCTCTAATAAGCAGTCCTATGAGTGATTGACACCCTTCCCTCTATGACTGTGTATACAGAGATAGCTGTCAATCACTGATAGGACCGCCTCCTTCACTTCAAAGCCCAGAATGAGCTGGGATTTAAATAAATAAATTACAAGATATACTGACTCTTTTTCCATAAACCTATGTATCAATCTGCTTAACTCCTACTGCTCTATAAAATGCTGTCTGCTGCTTACATAGCATTTTCATGATGACAGGTTCCCTTTAAACATGGTTCCAATGTAGGTATCCAGTTCATTCAACAGACTGAATAGTCTGAATGGTTTGTAAATGAACAACTTCTCACAGTCCACTGTAGTCCTTGGGATCAACACTCAGGAACTGATATTTACTGCATATCTCTTTCTGTGTTACTTCGCCTTCCCTTTTATAAGTTATTTATTTTATTTTAAGCTCTACTAACAATGTTTGATTGTCTATTAAAGCTGAACTTTGTAGGAAAAGGTTCTACAATGAAAGAGGAGTGGTAAATAATAACAACACAATATGAATTTTGATTTTCCTCATTATTTCTCATTCATTTCCTGAGAGAATTATCTATGAATTACTGAACCAATTTGCTAGTCTCTCAGGGAAAAGGAGTAAACCAGAGAATAAAGGCAGAGCTACAATTAAGAATAAAAGGATGCCAAATTCCATGGAAACCATCAACAAATATACTGCAATTCTAGTTATCACTAAAACTAAGATAGATAGATAGATAGATAGATAGATAGATAGATAGATAGATAGATAGATAGATAGATAGATAGATAGATAGATAGATAGTGTCCCACAAAAACAGTTCTGTCCCATTATGGCATACAGTCTATAAGACCTCTGAAGGTCTCCAGCTTCCAGGACTTAAATATTGATAACCTATCCTTAGAATTTGTAATCAATATCAGATCAGTATCATTCACATGAGGATAGGTCATCAATATCCTCAAAAAACCCATTAACATTTTGAGCAATTTGTGCTAAAGTAGCTCTTCTGAGGTTGGAACAGACGGTCTAGCTTTATTATTCCATACACATCAATGATCCTTATAATACCAGAAATATGTTATGTGTCAATGAAGGAGAAAGTTAGAGCCTACAATAACCCAAAAACCGAACCTCACTCCCCAACTTACTGCAACTTGTACAAAAAAAGAGCAAGGATTTAACAAGGTAAAAAAATCTCATTTTATTAATTATAAATCACATGGACATTACAGGTGAGACTCAAAAGGGACAGAACATGGAGACTGGGCCACAAAAGGGCTCTGCAATGTGGAGAATCACAATGGGGGATAATGTGACCATATACAGCAGGTAACAGACAATAAACAGAAGCTGTGAATATTGGAGTAGTTGCGGGTGCAATTGCTGTCCCCTAGTGTTAAACAACTACCTAGCTCTTATTCACAGCGTCCAAGCAATGGATGCTGTAGTGTGTAATTGGACAGTGCAATACTACTCATAAAGATGGCATATAACAATAACTGTAAATCACTAGTCCCACCCTAATCCAGATACCATGTTACCTACCCATGTTGCTGCTGAAAAATGATGACACGGTTCCCCCACTGCTTCAACCTCAACATGTGTTTCGCCACGTAGGCTTTGTCAGGAGGTACAATGAAGGAGAAAGTCACTAAAGTTTTCTACAGAAATAAGTATCAGTATCAAAGATAAACATAAAAGATACCAGTCTGTGCTGCTTATGTCTTCCTAAAACAACCAATCTGGACAGAGATACAACCCTCTTGTAGGAAATTTCATGTACTGTATTCATGGGATGCCACACAGAATCCTTCTAAAGGGTAAAGTCTGAACAGCGGTAGAGGATGTAATGTTTTTTTATTGGTATGCACCACACAAAAACCTATATATTGTACTCACAAACACAGATAAAAAGCAGGTACATCAAGAGCAGAAAACTGCATACAATCCACTCCGATTTCTCATAGCTATTATCCCAACTTGAGTTTCGATCAAAAGCTTCTTCCAGAGCCCCTAGATATAGGTTTTTCTGTGGATCATGCCTGGAGTAAAGAACATTATATCATCTGCCACTGTTAAGACTTGATGCTGAAGAACGATTCTGTGTGGTATCCTATATGACTACATGAAAATTCCTGCAAAAGGGTTGTATCTCTGTCCAGATTGGTTGTTTTATGAAGATATAAGCGGCACGGACTGGTATCTTTTACTTTTATAACTTTTATTTGAGACCTGATCTTTCTCATTCTGGTCTTATAGCCAAACTGTTTGTATTATTTCACCAGTGTAGGAAATGATCGCATAAAAATAAAAGTAAAAATTGGGAGTAATTAAGTTTATAGCAATTTTATAATATACCCTGAGACATCTGCCTTGCACAGGTTTTGTTCATCCAGGTAATGCTCATTAATTACATTTAGTTTTGTAAGGAAGTGATCCATTCAGTAAAACTGTGTCTTCTTACTACGGCAGCAATAGATATTACATCTAACCTATACACAGCTATAAACAATGGGTAATGCTTTTGTCAATATATATTACTGTGTCAGCAATGAAAATACATGTGGCATTTAAGGGAAGTGAAAAATCATTATGATTCTAAATGAATGGTGCATCTGTTAGGTAGGTGATGATGTTTAACAAAGCAACATTTATTTAACCGCTGTAATTGCCTCATACAGTATACGGCATAATATGTTCTAGAAATCCACTTTTTCCTCTGTCTCATTAGATTTACTGATGCTGTAAGTGTTAAAAAACATAATTGCTTCAGAATGTTGAACCACAAATTTACTGTATTGTATGATGCCATAATTTGCATGGTTTGATTCATGATATTATTTGATACTATCCAGTGATATAAAATCATATTTCCTGCAAATCAAAAGTAACTTTTTTTAAATCGAGTTTGTCGGCGATTTTGACAGCATTAGGTAGGGGCCAGGTAGAGCATTACAAGCAAACCTTTAGTGGAGCTTTATTATCAGGAGCAGTGCAAATGGGAACTTTTATTCTGCCAGATTCTGATCCTGCAGTTGTCTAGTAGGTGAAGCTTTGCCATGAAGTGCTTTCTCTCTACCTCGAATACTCACAGAACAAATTTTGAGAAATGTGTTCAATCTTAAACTGCAACACTGATTAGGGGCTGTGCTGCAGTTCCCTGCTTAACAGGTGGCTAGGAGCATTGCTGTGAAGATCACAGATATTCTACTATTCTACTAATATTCTACTAATTGTGGTGAATTACGTTAAAAAAACGCCTATTTCCTGGCTGCTGAGACGCTTTATAATTATGTAGAACACTTTTCCTTGTAGTATCACGCATAGGGAGTCTGCTTTGGTAGTGAAATAATACTGTAAGTCCATATGACATGCAGATGACAGACGTTGCTCTTAGAATCACAGCACACTTCACTTATTAGGGCAGTCACGGGCCAAAACTGACCAAATAACTCAAGCATCAACTCAGCCTTACAGGTAGATTTTAGCGTCAAGAAGAAGCGCACTCCTTTTACACCCTCGTCAGCTGATTCCACATAGATGTCTACAGAACCTGTTCTATTAAACACTTATACAAGTAGAGCCAAAGTGGAGAGGGTGTCAGCAGTAAGTTTGTGTTGACGTCACTGATTAATTTCCCCCATTCTCTGATCCGTCAGAACACTTACCCAAAAAAAACTGATCCTGTCTGTGAAGCATACGCCTTCACTCGGTCATAATTTGCTCAATAATCCATCAGTATTGCTAAAGGCAAAAAAACTTAAAACTGAGTAGATTTAAAACAGAGATGACACGTGAATGGGATATTTGCATGTCTTCTGTGTTTTCTACCCACTCCTGCTTTTGGCTACCAAATCATAAGCTAATACTTATGGGACCATACAGGTTTTAAAGCTGCTACACAGACAGGATCTGTTGTGCGTCTCGTTTTTCCTTCCTTCTGACAGATCAGAAGAAGTGTCATATAAATGATGATGTCAGCCAATCCAAAAGCCAAAATAGTGGACCAGTCATAAAGTGGGGAGGGCAGAAACAGCATGAGAGGTCCACAGAGTTGACCTATGACATTGTGGTGAGGTGAAAGTAGCATGAGGAGACCACAGAGTGGCCCAATGACAGGGTCTGGAGGTGGCAGCAGCATGAGGAGACCACAGAGCCGCAACAATGACAGAGTCTGGAGGTGGCAGAAGCATGAGGAGGCCACAGAGCAGCACAATGACAGAGTCTGGAGGTGGCAGCAGCATGAGAAGACAACAGAGCAGCACAATGACAGAGTCTGGAGGTGGCAGAAGCATCAGGAGGCCACAGAGTGGCACGTCGACATACTGTGGAGGTGGGTGGAAATACCAGTACCCGCTGAAGATGGTGGGTGAAATAAGGAGCATTTGGCATCAGACGTGTGGCATCAGGCTTGTAACAGCATCAGAATAGTAGTTGAGACAGGTAGCCAGAAGAAACCGCTCTCTTTTGTCAAATTGTTGGTGTGGCACCATGAATGATCTAGTCTGGTGCATCAGGCATTGGTGTGTGGAAAACCCGGCTGATCCATGCCTGATTCATATTGATGCAGTGTCCCACTATGTGCTATATGTGGGCACTTTAAACTGTTGCTAAATGTCATATCAAATGTATTGTGGTATCATGCTGTAATTCCCTTTAACAGGCTGGCAGTGTCATTTACCTTTATTCACCCCTAGGTGGTGCTTGCACCACTTATATATATAGCTGGGGGTGTAAAGTTAGTGTTTCCGATGCTAATGAAGAGATGAGGAAGTAAATGGAGGAGGTGGAAATTTGTATTTCCACAAAAATAATTCCAAAAAGATTTTAACGCATTTAAGTGCAGCGCTTAATGCTGAATACAAGATTTTTTGTCCACCGAAATAATTTTAAAAATATTTTACTGCATATAAGTGCAGCGCTTAATGCTGAATACAAGATTTTTTTGTCCACCAAAATAATTTTAAAAAGATTTTACCGCATATAAGTGCAGCGCTTAATGCTGAATACAAGATTTTTTTTCCACCAAAATAATTGAAAAAAGATTTTACCGCATATACAGTTCCTTGCTAAAGTATTCACCCCCCTTGACTTTTTTTTTTCGTGTTTTGGTGCCTCACAACCTGGAATTAACATGGATTGTTTGAGGATTTGCATCATTTAATTATGCCCACCACAGAACATGCCCACAACTTTGAAGATGTTTTTTTTTTTTTTTTTTATTGTGAAGCAAAGAACAAATAGGATAAAATAACAGAAAAAGTCAATGTGCATAACTATTCACCCCCCTAAAGTCAATACATTGTAGAGCCACCTTTTGCAGCAATCACAGCCTTATGTGTCTTTGGAAAAGTCTCTATGAACTTGCCACATCTTACCACTGGGATTTTTGCCCATTCCTCCTCGCAAAACTGCTCCAGCTCCTTCAAGTTGGATGGTTTGCTCTTGTGAACAGCAATCTTTAAGTCTGACCACAGATTTTCTATTGAATTGAGATCTGGGCTTTGACTAGGCCATTCCAACACATTTACATGTTTCCCCTTAAAACATTCAAGTGTTGCTTTAGCAGTGTGTTTGGGGTCATTGTCCTGCTGGAAGGTGAACCTCCATCCTAGCCTCAAATCACGCACAGAGTAGTACAGGTTTTGCTCAAGAATATTCCTGTATTTAGCACCATCCATCTTTCCCTTAACTCTGGCCAGTTTTCCAGTCCTAGCTACTAAAAAACATCCCCACAGCATGATGCTGCCACCACCATGTTTCACTGTGGGGATGGTGTTCTTTGGGTGATGTGATGTGTTGGGTTTGCGCCAGACATAGCGTTTTCTTTGATGGCCGAAAAGTTACATTTTAGTCTCATCAGACCAGAGCACCTTTTTCTATACATTTTGGGAGTCTCCAACATGCCTTTTCGCAAACTCACAACGTGCCATTTTGTTTTTTGCTGAAAGAAACGGCTTTCTTCTGGCCACTCTGCCATAAAGCCCAACTCTATGGAGCGTACGGCTTATTGTCGTCCTATGTACAGATAATCCAGTCTCTGCTGTGGAACTCTGTAGCTCCTCCAGGGTTACCTTAGGTCTCTGTGCTGCCTCTCTGATTAATGCCCTCCTTCCCCGGTCCGTGAGTTTTGGTGGGCGGCCGTCTCATGGCAGGTTTGGTGTTGTGCCATGATCTTTCCAGTTGGTTATGATAGATTTGATGGCACTCCTGGGGATCATCAAAGATTTAGATTTTTTTTATAACCTAACCCTGACTTGTACTTCTCAACAACATTGTCCCTTACTTGTTTGGAGAGTTCCTTGGTCTTCATGGCACTGTTTGGTTAGTGATGCCTCTTGCTTAGGTGTTGCAGCCTCTGGGGCCTTTCAAAAAAGGTGTAATGACAGATCATGTGACACTTAGATTGCACACAGGTGGACATCATTTCACTAATTATGTGACTTCTGAAGGTAATTGGTTGTACCAGAGCTTTTTATGGGCTTCCTAACAAAGGGGGTGAATACATACGCCAATTTTCTGTTTTCTTTTTCTAAACAATAGTTTTATTTATATATATTTTTCTTATTTCACTTCACCAACTTAGACTATTGTGTTCTGATCCATCACATAAAATTCAGATTAACAAAACATTGAACTTAAGGCTGCAATGTAACAAAACACAAAAAAGGTCAAGGGGGTGAATACTTTTGCAAGACTATGTAAGTGCAGCACTTAATGCTGAATACAATTTTTTTCCCACCGAAATAAGTCCCAAAAGATTTTATTGCATATAACTGCCGCACTGAACACCGAATATCTTTTTCTACTGATATACACCACTAAAGGCTTTACCACATATAACTGGGTTATAGGCTGTCAGTTAAAAAAAAAACAACGGTGCCTGAGGCAGACTGATCTGAAGCTAACGTGACTTAGCGGACGAAGTAGGTCCGCGCTGGAAGAGTGAGATGCGGTCCTCAAGCGGTTTCTGTGCTGCAGAGAAGTCCCCGTAGTGTCCAGTAAGCAATACCGCAGATAGATGCGGGCTGGTGTGAATTAGTTAGCATTTTTGTGCAGGGTTAGTGCATAGTGCATTCACCTGCATTGGTGGGCCGATCTTATGGACGTCGTCACATAAGCGCTCAGTGTGTGAAACGTAAATACAAAATTTCACCACAACGTAATTTGGTCCATACCGCAAAAAGGACTTTCCCACATATAACTGCAGCGCTGAATATATCTTTATTTTTCTACTGAAATACGCCACTAAAGGCTTTACCACATATAACTGCAACAGTGAACTCAAAATATAATTTTATTTTTGTACCGTTATACGTCAATAAAGGTTTTTCAAGATATAAGTGCAGCAGTGAATGGCAAATGTATATTTATTTTTCTACAAATATACGTCACTAAACGTTTTTCAAGATATAAGTGCAGGAACGAATGGCGAATGTATATTTCTTTTTCTAATGATATACAGTACAGACCAAAAGTTTGGACACACCTTTTCATTCAAAGAGTTTTCTTTATTTTCATGACTATGAAGGTATCAAAACTATGAATTAACACATGTGGAATTATATACATAACAAACAAGTGTGAAACAACTGAAAATATGTCATATTCTAGGTTCTTCAAAGTAGCCACCTTTTGCTTTGATTACTGCTTTGCACACTCTTGGCATTCTCTTGATGAGCTTCAAGAGGTAGTCCCCTGAAATGGTCTTCCAACAGTCTTGAAGGAGTTCCCAGAGATGCTTAGCACTTGTTGGCCCTATTGCCTTCACTCTGCAGTCCAGCTCACCCCAAACCATCTCTATTGGGTTCAGGTCCGGTGACTGTGGAGGCCAGGTCATTTGGCGCAGCACCCCATCACTCTCCTTCATGGTCAAATAGCCCTTACTTTCAAAGTTTTCCCAATTTTTCGGCTGACTGACCTTCATTTCTTAAAGTAATGGTAGCCACTTGTTTTTCATTACTTAGCTGCTTTTTTCTTGCCATAATACAAATTCTAACAGTCTATTCAGTAGGACTATCATCTGTGTATCCACCTGACTTCTCAAAGCAACTGTTGGTCCCAACCCCATTTATAAGGCAAGAAATCTCACTTATTAAACCTGACAGGGCACACCTGTGAAGTGAAAACCATTTCAGGGGACTACCTCTTGAAGCTCATCAAGAGAATGCTAAGAGTGTGCAAAGCAGTAATCAAAGCAAAAGGTGGCTACTTTGAAGAACCTAGAATATGACATATTTTCTGTTGTTTCACACTTGTTTATTATGTATATAATTCCACATGTGTTAATTCATAGTTTTGATGCCTTCAGTGTGAATCTACAATTTTCATAGTCATGAAAATAAAGAAAACTCTTTGAATGAAAAGGTGTGTCCAAACTTTTGGTCTGTACTGTACGTCAATAAAGGTTTTTCTACATGTTATCGCACCAGTGAATGGTGAATGTATATTTATTTTTCTAATGCAATACGCCAATAAAGGTTTTACCAGATATAACTGCAACAGTGAAGTGCTGAAGTATTAAAATACGCCCCTAAAGGCTTTCACCAGAAATAACTACAGCAGTGAACTGAGAATATATATTTCTTGTTGCACTGAAATTGGCCACTATACGCTTTGACCAGAAAAAAATGAGTGAAGTGTGTATATGTCACGGCAAGTGGGTATCAGAGGAACACCATGTAAACAAACAGCAACAGGTAAGCAGACTAGGCCCCAAAGCTAGGGAGGGGGGAAAATGTAACCTCCTAGCAATTACTGAGCCTCTCCCCGACTGCTGACAGTATGAGCAAATCCTGATGGTGAACAAACTCATACGCTGGAACCTAAGCCCTGCTGACACTGTAGCAAACCCTAACTTAAGGAGAGGGGAATGAGACAGCCGGTACCTTCCACAGTGAAGGGACCAACACCTCCCTGAGACCTAGAAGCAACACACGAAAAAACAGGAGGACTTAGCTTGAGACGAGCGGGAAGTAGAGGATCCACAAACAACCAGTATAGAACTCCAGAAGGAAAATAACCGCAAAGTCAACAGTAAGAGGCGTACTTAAATAGCCTCTTAAACAGCTAACGAGCAGAACCTGTGGAGAGGTGGGATCCAGCCCACAAGAACAAACAGAAAGTAAACACAGAAAGACCTGTCAGATAGACTCACATGCTGCAAGTCTATCCGATCTTCTCAGAACTCTCACAGGGCAGGTAGTGACAGTACCCACCCCCTTCTACGGGTGACCTCTAGGCACCCAGGACCGACCTTATCCAGGTGCGCCCTGTGAAAAGCCTTTAGAAGGCGACTAGCACTGACATCAGTCGCCGGTACACACATTCTTCTGGCCCGTAACCCTTGCAATGTACGAGGTACTGAAGGAAACTACGAAGAATAAGCAAGTTAATTATTCTGATCTGAAACTCCAGATTACCATCTACCAAGACAGAAGGAGGTGGCAAGGGACATGGTTCGGCAGATTCCACACAGTTTTTCAACAAAGACCCGTGAAACACATTATGGATCTTCCAAGCCTGCGGAAGTTCGAGATGAAACACAACCGGATTAATAATGGCAGAGATCTTGTATAGACCAATAAATCTTGGGCCCAACTTCCAAGAGGGAACCTTCAACTAAATGTTCTTAGTGGACAACCGCACCAAATCACCCACACACAGGTCCGGACCAGTCATACATCTCTTGTCAGCCATACATTTATTTCTTTCCCCCATTTTTTTCAAATTAATTTGAATCTTCTGCCAGATAGATGACAATGAGGAAGAGACTCTTTCCTCTTCAGGTGTACCAGAAGACTCAGTCCCAGAAAAGGTACAAAAAAAACAATATGCACCAAAAAATGGTGACTTATCAGTGGACTCCTGTCTACGGTCATTTAATAGGCATAAAATCTAATTTAATACAAGTTAGCGAGACCAATTTAGAGTCAGTCTGGGTTACGTTGCAGCTTGATAATCATAAGGTAACTCCTGTAGGTGTGATATATAGACCACCTAGCCAAGTCAAAGAATTAGATGATCTACTAGTTGAGGAAATATCTAAAATGACATTGAAAGGGAAAGTTATCACTATGGGAGACTTTAATCTTCCTGATGTAAACTGAAAAACCAAAATAGCTAGTTCTGCCAGGAGCACAGATATTCTAAATTCCTTACTGGGATTAACTCTACAGCAAGTAGTTGAGGAGGCCATTTTAGATTTAGTATTCACAAATGGGAATTTGGTATCTGATATTACTGTAGGGGAAAGCTTGGGATCTAGTTATCACCAGTCAGTGTGGTTTACTATAAGTACAATGACTGAGTCACACCACACAAAAACAAAAGTTTTAGATTTTAGAAAAACTGACTTTTCTAAAATCAGATTAGTGGTATGTGAGTCCCTATCAGATTGGAACAGTTTCAATGGAGTCCAGGAGAAATGGGAATACTTAAAAGTGGCACTATTGAAGGCAACAGATAATTGCATTAGGCTTGTCAGTAAAAGCAAAAAAAGAAAGAGACCACTGTGGTACTCAGCAGAAGTGGCCAAAATCATTCAAAACAAAAAGATAGCATTAAGTAATTATATATATATAAAAAAAAAGAGGATGACAGGCAAATTTATAAGATTAGGCAGAGAGAGGTCAAGCAAGTTATAAGAACTTATAAAGCACAGGCAGAAGAGAAATTAGCACAGTCAGTGAAAAAAGTCAATAAGACATTCTTCAGATACATAAATGAAAAAAGGAAACTAAACAAGGAATTACCAAATTAAAAACAAAAGAAGGAAGGTATATGTAAAAAGATAAAGAACTAGCTGACTGCCTCAATGAATACTTCTGTTCAGTTTTTGCAAGGGAAAATGAAGGAAAAGTACCTCAGTTAGGAAAGAAGACTAATGCATCTTCTGATGCATGTGTCTTTACAGAGGAAGAGGTTCTAAGTCAGCTGTCTAAAATTAATTTAAATAAGTCACAGGCGCCTGATGCGATACTCCCAAAGCTATTAAAAGAGCTCAGCGGTGAACTAGCAAAACCATTAACAGATTTATTTAACCAATCACTGGTAACAGTAGTCGTCCAAAAAGATTGGAAATTAGCAAATGGTGTGCCCATTCACAAGAAAGGTAGTAGGAAGAAATCGGGCAACTATAGGCCAGTAAGCCTGACATCAATAGTGGGGAAATGAATGGAAACCATACTTAAGGAGAGGATTGTGGAACATCTAAGATCCCATGGATTGAAAGATGAAAACCAGCATGGGTTTACTTCAGGGAGATCATGTCAAACTAATCTTATTGATTTTTTTGATTGGGTAACTTAAATAATAGATGGCAGAGGTGCAGTAAACATTGCTTATCTAGACTTTAGTAAGGCTTTTGATACTGTCCCACATAGAAGGCTTATCAATAAATTGCAGTCTTTGTGCTTGGACTCCCATATTGTTGAATAAATTAGGCAGTGGCTGAGGGACAGACAACAGAGGGTTGTAGTCAATGGAGTATATTCAGACCATAGTCTCGTTACCAGTGGAGTACCTCAGGGATCTGTTCTGGGACCCATATTGTTTAATATCTTTATCAGCGAAATTGCAGAGGGCCTCGATGGTAAGGTGTGTGTTTTTTCTGATGACACAAAGATTTGTTCCTGGAGGGATACACCAAATGGAAAAGGATTTAGGAAAACTAGAGGAATGGTAAAAAATCTGGCAACTAAAAATTAATGTTGATAAGTGCAAGATAATGCACCTGGGGCGTAAAAAGACAAGAGCAGAATATATTTCAGTAATACAGTCCTAACCTCAGTATCTGAGGAAAGGGATTTAGGGGTCATTATTTCAGAAGATTTAAAGGTAGGCAGAAAATGTCATAGAGAAGCAGGAAATGCTAGCAGAATACTTGGGTGTATAGGGAGAGGCATTAACAGTAGAAAGAGGGAGGTGCTCATGCCGCTCTACAGAGCACTAGAGAGACCTCATTTGGAGTATTGTGCGCAGTACTTGATACTTTGGAGAGAGTTCAGAGAAGAGCTACCAAACTAGTACATGGATTGCAGGACAAAACTTACCAGGAAAAATTAAAGGACCTTAACATGTATAGCTTGGAAGAAAGATGAGACAGAGGGGATATGATAGAAACTTTTAAATACATAAAGGGAATCAACAAGGTAAAAGAGGAAAGAATATTTAAAAGAAGAAAAACTGCTACAAGAGGACAAAGTTTTAAATTAGAGGGTCAAAGGTTTAAAAGTAATATCAGGAAATATTACTTTACTGAGAGAGTAGTGAATGCATGGAATGGCCTTCCTGCAGAAGTGGTAGCTGCAAATACAGTAAAGGAGTTTAATCATGCATGGGATAGGCATAAGGCCATCCTTCATATAAGATAGGGCCAGGGGCTATTCATAGTATTCAGTATATTGGGCAGACTAGATGCGCCAAATGGTTCTTATCTGCCGACACATTCTATGTTTCTATGTTTCTATTTAAGGCAAACTCAGCCAAAGACAAAAATGAAGACCACTCTTCCTGATTCTCGGAGACAAAACACCTCAAATAAGTTTCCAGATTCTGGTTAGTGAGGGTGGAAAGCCGAAGAGAAGGACAACTGAACTCCCAGATGAGTACAGAATGCCCTCCAGAACCTGGAAATAAATTGTGTCCCCCTATTAGACACCACATCAGAGGGAATGCCTTGTAATGTCACGATTAGTGTTGAGCGAACAGTTCGAGCATAGTTCGGGTCCGTACCGAATTTTGGGGTGTTCGTGACACGGACCCGAACCCGAACTTTTTCGTAAAAGTTCGGGTTCGGGTTCGTCGTTCGGCATGTATTTTGGCGCATTTTGAAAGGCTGCAAAGCAGCCAATCAACATGCATCATACTACTTGCCCTAAGATGCCATCGCAGCCATGCCTACTATTGGCAAGGCTGTGATTGGCCAAGTGCAGCATGTGACTCAGCCTCTTTATAAGCTTGTGCGCACGTCGGGACGTGCTCACTCCCGATGTGAATAGAACAGGGATAGACGCAGCTGATGCTAGGGCGAGAATAGGCAGGGATAATTGAATAACTGGAAGCAAATTTCTCTCCTCCACCTGTGATTCATCTGAACAACTGCAGCTGAGCTGCTTTTTTGATAGGGATTGGCTATTTTTAGAGTGGCCAGAGTGATTTTTCCATCCACATGTACCTGGGCTGACCGCCGGCCGCCATTTTGCGACTTGTAGTGCTGCAGCAGAAGCTGCCACAGTGTGCATTCCAAAGCTCCAAACAAGTCAGACATCTACACCTGGGATTCAGACCAATAGCGATTTAGCAGCACAGTCCAAGGCTATTTTTTTTAAAGGTTGTGCAGACCATTTTGTGGCACATGTTACTGGGCTGATAGGCGGCGGCCATCTTGGGACTAGTGCTGCAGCACAATCTCTCCCAACGTCCATTAATCACTTGTAATAGTGGTCTGTGCCATAGAAATCCTACATCAGGGACTTGGGTGTGCTTGTGTCACCCCTACTAATACCAGTCCACCTGTAATCCATACAGTGAAAAGCCATGAAGTATTCCAGTAAGGGAATTTTTTTTTTATTTAAAAAAGGCCAAGTTAGTTTATCTGGCGTTCAATATACTAGATACAGTTAGGCCTGCGTTTCATACATCTGGAATTAGCAAACTAATGTGCTGGGGTTGGGAAAACATATATGTACCCATACTAGAATCTGTCAAAGAAAGCGGTACTCACATATAACAGTCATTCCATCTGTAATCCATACAGTCAAAAGACTGAAAGTATTCCAGTGAGGGAATTTTTTTTATTTAAAAAAGGCCAAGTTAGTTTATCTGGCGTTCAATATACTAGATACAGTTAGGCCTGCGTTTCATACATCTGAAATTAGCAAACTAATGTGCTGGGGTTGGGAAAACATATATGTACCCATACTAGAATCTGTCAAAGAAAGCGGTACTCACATATAACAGTCATTCCATCTGTAATCCATACAGTGAAAAGACTGAAAGTATTCCAGTGAGGGAATTTTTTTTATTTAAAAAAGGCAAAGTTAGTTTATCTGGCGTTCAATATACTAGAAACAGTTAGGCCTGCGTTTCATACATCTGGAATTAGCAAACTAATGTGCTGGGGTTGGGAAAACATATATGTACCCATACTAGAATCTGTCAAAGAAAGCGGTACTCACATATAACAGTCATTCCATCTGTAATCCATACAGTCAAAAGACTGAAAGTATTCCAGTGAGGGAATTTTTTTTATTTAAAAAAGGCCAAGTTAGTTTATCTGGCGTTCAATATACTAGATACAGTTAGGCCTGCGTTTCATACATCTGGAATTAGCAAACTAATGTGCTGGGGTTGGGAAAACATATATGTACCCATACTAGAATCTGTCAAAGAAAGCGGTACTCACATATAACAGTCATTCCATCTGTAATCCATACAGTCAAAAGACTGAAAGTATTCCAGTGAGGGAATTTTTTTTATTTAAAAAAGGCCAAGTTAGTTTATCTGGCGTTCAATATACTAGATACAGTTAGGCCTGCGTTTCATACATCTGGAATTAGCAAACTAATGTGCTGGGGTTGGGAAAACATATATGTACCCATACTAGAATCTGTCAAAGAAAGCGGTACTCACATATAACAGTCATTCCATCTGTAATCCATACAGTCAAAAGACTGAAAGTATTCCAGTGAGGGAATTTTTTTTATTTAAAAAAGGCCAAGTTAGTTTATCTGGCGTTCAATATACTAGATACAGTTAGGCCTGCGTTTCATACATCTGGAATTAGCAAACTAATGTGCTGGGGTTGGGAAAACATATATGTACCCATACTAGAATCTGTCAAAGAAAGCGGTACTCACATATAACAGTCATTCCATCTGTAATCCATACAGTCAAAAGACTGAAAGTATTCCAGTGGGGGAATTATTTTTATTTAAAAAAGGCCAAGTTAGTTTATCTGGCGTTCAATATACTAGATACAGTTAGGCCTGCGTTTCATACATCTGGAATTAGCAAACTAATGTGCTGGGGTTGGGAAAACATATATGTACCCATACTAGAATCTGTCAAAGAAAGCGGTACTCACATATAACAGTCATTCCATCTGTAATCCATACAGTCAAAAGACTGAAAGTATTCCAGTGAGGGAATTTTTTTTATTTAAAAAAGGCCAAGTTAGTTTATCTGGCGTTCAATATACTAGATACAGTTAGGCCTGCGTTTCATACATCTGGAATTAGCAAACTAATGTGCTGGGGTTGGGAAAACATATATGTACCCATACTAGAATCTGTCAAAGAAAGCGGTACTCACATATAACAGTCATTCCATCTGTAATCCATACAGTGAAAAGACTGAAAGTATTCCAGTGAGGGAATTTTTTTTATTTAAAAAAGGCCAAGTTAGTTTATCTGGCGTTCAATATACTAGATACAGTTAGGCCTGCGTTTCATACATCTGGAATTAGCAAACTAATGTGCTGGGGTTGGGAAAACATATATGTACCCATACTAGAATCTGTCAAAGAAAGCGGTACTCACATATAACAGTCATTCCATCTGTAATCCATACAGTCAAAAGACTGAAAGTATTCCAGTGAGGGGATTTTGCTTATAAAAAATAATATATTTCATTGTGGTGCGAGTTGAATCGCAACAATGAAGAAAAATACTATTAAGGGACGAGGACGCGGTCGTGGTGGTGTCCGTGGAGCCTCTGTTGCTGGTAGAGGACGTGGCCGTTCGGCCCCAGGCGCACACAGTAGGGAACGAACTCCCTCAACTAGCCGGCAGAATGTACCGCAATATCTCGTGGGGCCCAATGACGCTCTTAGGATGGTAAGGCCTGAGCAGGTACAGGCATTAATCGATTGGGTGGCCGACAGTGCTTCCAGCACGTTCACCACATGGTCTTCCACCCAGTCTTCTGCGGAAAGCGCACAGGTGGCACCTGAAAACCAAGCCCATCAGTCTGTCACATCACCCCCAAGCATATCAGGGAAACGGTCTGAGCCACAAGTTATGCAGCAGTCTCTTCTTCTGTTTGAAGACTCTGCTTCCAGGGTTTCCCAGGGTGTCCACCTAGCCCTTCCCCAGTGGAGGAAGACATACCATGCACTGACGCACAACCACTTATGTCTCCAGATGAAGAGGACATGGGAATACCACCACAGCAGAGTCACCGACTCTCTGATGATGACGAAACACAGGTGCCCACTGCCGCGTCTTTTTGCAGTGTGCAGACTGAACAGGAGGAGGTCAGGGAGGGAGACTGGGTGGAAGACGATGCAGAGGACGATGAGGTCTTAGACCCTACATGGACTGAAGGTCGTGGCGATGACTTTCACAGTTCAGAGGAAGAGGTAGTGGTGAGACCGAGACAACAGCGAAGCCAAAGAGGGAGCAGGGGGCCAAAGCAGACGAGCCGCCGCCCCCAGAGTTCGCCTGCTACTGGACATCGCCAACAGGGACCCAGCCCCACAAAGGCAGCTTCAAAGAGTTCCCTGGCATGGCACTTCTTTAAACAATGTCCTACCGACAAGACCCGAGTGACTTGCACGCTCTGCCATCAGAGCCTGAGGCGAGGCATTAACGTTCTGAACCTCAGCACAACCTGCATGACCAGGCATCTACATGCAAAGCATGAACTGCAGTGGGGTACACACCTTAAAAACCAGGCACTTGCTGAGGCTCCCCCTGCTCCCTCTACCGCTGCTGCCTCGGCTTCCGCCTCGAGAGGAATGTTGCCACCTGCCGAGCAGCAAACAGAGGATGTGCCACCGACACCACCACCACCGCCACCGTCAACTAGCGTCTCCACTATATCACACAGCAGCGTTCAGTTCTCAATATCTCAAACCGTAGAGAGGAAGCGCAAATTCCCCCCGAGTCACCCTCGAGCCCTTGGCCTGAACGCCAGCATTTCTAAACTGCTGGCCTTTGAAATGCTGTCATTCCGGCTGGTGGACACAGACAGCTTCAAACAGCTGATGGCCATGGCTGTCCCGCAGTATGTGGTTCCCAGCCGCCACTACTTCTCCAAGACAGCCGTGCCTTCCCTGCACATGCAAGTGTCCGATAAAATCAAGTGTGCACTGCGCAACGCCATTTGTGGCAAGGTCCACCTAACCACAGATACATGGACCAGTAAGCACGGCCAGGGACGCTATATCTCACTAACTGCACACTGGATGAATGTAGTGGCGGCTGGGCCCCCGGCGGACAGTTCCTTGGCGCACGTCCTTCCGCCCCCTAGGATCGCAGGGCATCATTCTCTGCCTCCTGTAGCCTCCTCCTCCTACTCGGCTTCCTCCTCCACTGCTTCCACCAGCTCATCCGGTCAGCCACACACCTTCACCACCAACTTCAGCACAGCCCGGGGTAAACGTCAGCAGGCCATTCTGAAACTCATATGTTTGGGGGACAGGCCCCACACCGCACAGGAGTTGTGGCGGGGTATTGAACAACAGACCGACGAGTGGTTTCTGCCGGTGGGCCTCAAGCCAGGCCTGGTGGTATGCGATAATGGGCGAAATCTCGTGGCAGCTCTGGGACTAGCCGGTTTGACGCACATCCCTTGCCTGGCGCATGTGCTGAACTTGGTGGTGCAGAGGTTCATTCACCACTACCCCAACATGTCAGAGCTGCTGCATAAAGTGCGGGCCGTCTGTGCGCGCTTCCGCCGTTCACATCCTGCCGCTGCTCGCCTGTCTGCGCTACAGCGGAACTTCGGCCTTCCCGCTCACCGCCTCATATGCGACGTGCCCACCCGGTGGAACTCCACCTTGCACATGCTGGAGAGACTGTGCGAGCAGCAGCAGGCCATAGTGGAGTTTCAGCTGCAGCACGCTCGCGTCAGTCGTACTGCCGAACAGCACCACTTCACCACCAATGATTGGGCCTCCATGCGAGACCTGTGTGCCCTGCTGCGCTGTTTCGA